>NW_018164671.1:682708-722974 GCF_001263595.1 Phalaenopsis equestris
TTTAAAGTGTAATCTCATTCAAAAATATGTAAGAAGTGTAAAAGAGATTAAATATCGAAAGACTTATCGAAAGGTGACAGAGCAAAATTTCATTTCTTGCTTGTTTTTGCTCCAAATTGCACCATTTTTACATCTTTTTGCTCCAATGACCATAATTCATCATACATGTAACAAAACATAAAAAATACCCTTCTTTAAAGTGCAATATCATCAAAAACATTGTAAAATAGGTATGAAAATCTCAACATTTTTTCATTTGGTCACTTAGCTTCAGAAATCTACCAGGAGAATGCATTCACTAGTTGGCGAAGCGCCTTAGTGTGCCCAAATCGTTGTCAATATATTGGAGCTGACCCATCACTATCAAGATACTAAGAATCTCTTTCCATTTACACAAGAAAGGGTGCCCTTCAGCTGTTGGGCATCGACCAATCCTCTCAAAGATTATGCTCTCTTTCCCGAGTCAATGCCTCTATGAGGGCATCCATCATTTGGTCTTCAACTCTTGGATTTGCTGGTGCACAAACTTCTTAATGCACCCCTATGTTATCAGTGTCTCTATTAGAGTTTTTTTTTCTTGTGGTACTCATCTTCTTGTCTGTTGCATGATCCATTTTACTTACCTTTTAAGATGTTGAATTCTGATTTGTCTGTGCATCATAACTAAGGAATAGATCATAAGACAGGACACACACACACACACACACACACACACACACACACACACACATATATATATATATATATATATATATATATATATAGAGCACAACAATGAATAGTTATCTTAGTTGATAAGCATTTTCTAATGAATTGATCCCCATTTTATAGAAGAGAATGTACAATATAAGAAATAACATGGTTGCCCCCGCTTTAATAGGGGCATTAGAAGATATTTTAGGTATTTTACATTTATAGGTCTTCAACTCGAATATCATATGACTTGGTTTGCTAAAATAAGTTGGTCCTGACTCAGCAAACCTGTTTGTCTGACTATTTTGAATCGGGGTTGTTAGTCGACCTTTGATGGTCTTCGAGTCGGCAAGACTTTGCCTTGATCAGCTTGGCTTTGTCGGTCGGTTATTCTAGTCTAATTGTCGATTATTAATCCCTGCACAAGGAACTCCTGTCGACAGAAAAAACTAAGTTAATGGGTAGACGGTAGACCCCCGTAATCTAATAGGTAGCTCACTTCTTGACAGGTTGATTCTTTGGGATGCTCCGTATGATCATGTTATGGTCAGCACTCGACCCTTAGTGAGAAATCTCAAGAGCGCTCATAAGATGGTTGGCGTTGCTTAGCTCTTTCCTTGAGTTGACTTGTGGAAAGAAGTAGGTTAACACCTCTGCTCGGCTAAACTGGCATTGATTCTTGGTTCAGATGGCCTTCATTAGACCGGCCTCTAGCCTCGGCTCAAGGGGCTTGCACCTAGTCTAGTTGGTCATTTGGTCTCCGCTAGTGAGCCCTTTAGCTTTCCACCCGTTGAGCCTTTAGTCTTCCGCTACTGGGGCCTTCCTTAGTCGTACTTCTTTGTCTCTAGTCCATTGAACCTTCTCAAATTCGTGTTGATGTTTTCTGATGTACAAGCCTAATTACAAAATGGATTCAAGGCATCTTAGATAGATTACCCTTAGTGTCAAATCAAGATAGAGTGTGTGTGTGTGTTTTAGTGTTAAGCTAACTAAAATTTTAACAATTTTCATCAATTAATATTAAAATGAAATGGAAAAAAATGCTGATTTTCTTAAATTTATACTTTCTTAGTAAAATAATACGAGTTGATTTTAAACTAGATGCATCAATCAAGATATAAATCTTTAATACAAGAATCACTTATATTGATGGATGGATTAAAATTTAAGCTAGTTCATTTATACTCAAACATAATTATTTTCCAATAGCAACTTTTCAACCCACTATATGGCCCCCTAAAACCTACTTCCAATGTTGCATTAAGTATAAAGAATTCTTGTGTAGTGTTAGGTTGCCATGTTCTCAATAATCAATTTTAAAAATCAATTTAAAAAGGGGTAATTACATACATAGCATCCGAAATCTTATTACGTACAAAATCTATCACCCGTGTGAAATTTTTGAACTACCGAACCGATATATTTAAGCTTGCAACTAGGGCTGTAAACGAGCCGAGCTTGAGCGAGCTCAGGCTTGGCTCATGTTGGCTCGTTTAAAATAGCTCGTGTTCGAAATCGGCTCGTGGACGGTGTGGGGTGTGGTCATGTTCAGCTCGATTTAAAAATTTGTGTTCGTGTTCGGCTCGAAATTGGCTCGTTAAACTTAAATTGAGAAAAATAATTGTAAAATGTGGGATTCGAACTTGGATCAAATATATACAAAAGAATGCACTAACCACATTGTCACATGAGGTGTTATGATTCAAACTTATACATAAATATATATAATATACGTAATATATTGTTATATAAATAGTTATATAATTTTTTTATTTCGCTAAAACGAGCCAAACAAATAGTGATTTGTGTTCGGCTCGTTTATAATTCGAGTTTTAAAAATTTATTCGTGTTCAACTCGTTCATTACTTTAAAACGAGCCGAACACGAGTTACTTAACGAGCCGAACACGAGCTGTTGGCGAACAACGAGCTTTTTTGACAGCCCTACGTGCAACGATCAAAACATTGAGAATTTAATAAAAATGAAACATATGGGTTGGGGTTTTATCTCGAATTTGATCTTTGATCAAGAATTTGAAAAATTGATGAAAGAGGGCGCTAGATTTGTAAATAGCAATGTTTTGAGTGCTATGTATGTAAAGCACAATCACAGACTCTCTTCTTAGCATTATACATTTGTACATAAATGAGCACTTCATGTAAAGAAAATTTCAAGAATCCTGCAAAGAATATTTTCAACAACTAAACAACTAATAAGCAAAGCTGCATCAGATAAGATAAACCAGATGCCATTTGGAGTTCTCTGGCAAACAAACAGCAAAAGTAGACAGCAAGGACAAGCAAGAAGGATTCAAATGATGTTGAGGCCAAACTCAATTAACCATCTAAACAGTAATGGATAGGACAAAACAAGTTGCCAACATTTTAAGACAATCTGAAAACAGGTATCAATCTTCAAACCTCAACTTTCCAATTTCATCATTGTTAGAACTAGTATTAGTTGTGGAAAACTGCCAAGATCCAGCTAAAGATATGGATCTGGCCACTGTGAATTGGCTTATAACCACTTTGTCAGAGAATGAAAAGTCAAATCAAGTTATGGAGATAATTTTGGCGGTGTTTGGCTGCAACTTAGATTTTACGTGCGGTGGAGAAGCTCGCAAGCGACAACGGAATAAGACTGTCTCTCAATCAGATTTAGTAAATCAGAATTTACGTTGTAAAAGAGACGGAACGTGAGAAAAAAAAAACAGAACACGAGAAAATTCGATTTAACAAAGCGCTGGATTTAATTTTTATTTTTTACGTGCCGGGGTGAAGCTCGCGGCTGACGACAGAATAAAACCGTCTTTCAATCAGATTTATTTAATCAGGATTTACGTTGTAAAAGAGACAAAACATGAGAAAAAAAGACGGAACATGAGAAAATTCAATTTAACAAAGCTTTGAATTTAATTATCTTTTTGGTGTTTGGCTGGGTTTAATTTAAACCCACCGCTAAATCCTATTTGTAGTATGCTACGAAACACCACCTTAGAAAGAGTTATAATGGGAGAGTTACATAGATTCTGAGTCTTAAGTGGGACAAAATTTCAACAAAAATACTGTATAATATCCTTCACAAGTCAAAATTTACTTGCCTATGCTGGACAAGTAAATATGATTGGCAGTATAAAATTCATTACAATGTGATTGTATAGAAAATACTTTGTTTAGTTTAGCTCATAGTTGACTGCTAGTCAGGAATTGGAGTGTATTTTGGATTAAAGATTGATCTTTGATGAGTTCTTATGAAGAAAACCACTTGTCAGTTGCAAATGTTATACGATAAGTTCAGTTACTCAATATTGAGAGCCATGTGTAAGAGCTGATTAATTGAAATAATCATAATCTTCAAGGGATTTGCATCTAACCAAATAACTATTGCATTTTTAGAGTACATACATTTCAATTACTCAGTATTTCTTAATACATGTATTTTAGAAACATCCAACAAAACAATCCCTTGTAATTATGGGTTAGTAATGAAATGCAACAAACAAAAATGTATCTCAAATTTTAACATAAACATTTTATGCACCTATATTGATAGGAATGATTCATAATGGCATCAAACCAATTATTTTCTCTCCTAAAAATTAAAAGCCTATTATTTTTCACTAAAACATCATACATAATCACATGCAACATTGTATTATTTTGCAAGAAGTTATTGACATTCATCACATTATCATAATGATAATCAGTTCCTAACCAGTATGAATCTTCTATATTTTGATTTCTTATCATGTGCACCAACTATTACATACAATTTACATGATTTTATTTGAATAATGTTTATCCTTGTTATCTTAAATCTAACACTTTTCCTATCCATTTATCACTATCAATAGTCTTATTTAAACTCTACATAGTGCCGAATTTATAAATCCTCATTCTCCATTCATAACTCTTCAATAACACATGACATGTTAACCTTATTTTTCTTAATAATTTACTAGTGCATCTTTTATCCATTATTGTGCATGCTTAAATCATCAAGATTAGTTTCCACTTCCTTATATCCTCAGTGATTTACTTTCATTAATCTCAATATAATTATTTCTCAATTTATCCCTTCAATTTTTTTCAAACACCTATTTTAATATTCTTACTTGTATCTTCACTTGTTTATCAATGATATCCTCATCATCAAAAACTGTAATCTATCTTTAAAAATATTAACATATTCAGTGCATTAAGCTCTAACCATCATAGGATTGCAAAAGATAGATGTGCACAACCTTAAACCAACAATACAAAGAAATTATTTCTAAGATTAGAATTTAAGCAACCCAGAAAGCTAAATATAGAGGATAGCTGATAGGATTATTTTTAAGTTTTTTTTGTTACATTTATGTCTTCATCATATTCACTTATCATATAATACCCATACAATTAATTATTAATAATTACAACAAACAATGATTTATGATGTTTTCCTTGAAAGCTTCATGTTTTGTGAAGACCACCACTCCCTATGCAGCACGCTTAAAGTTTTCCAAATAACTTTTATGCTAATTAAATGTTATCAAATAGCATTAACTTGAATTTAATGCAATCAAATTGCTCATTTTGCATGTTGGAATAGAAGTTTGAAGGTGCATTTTATTGGATCCCAATTCATCCATGGAAACAAGAAAAGAGCTAGAAAAGAATTACAGTGCAAGAACAGAGAAGAAACATCTTTAGAAAATAAGTAATCTATAATATCAGAGGATCCCTCCCTTTATATTGTGAAGGCCACCTTTATGGATAAGTAACTTGGTTCATTAGTTAAAACGTTACAACATTATAAATAATGTCATTATTACACACAGATACTAAGAGATATTCATTCTATCTTTAATTCTCTTCTTCTAGCGATGGCAATAAAACATCCTTCTGATAATGTGTTACATAGATTATCAATTCTTCTAATAATACTTCTCCTCTGGCAATAACTTATAAAAAACTTTAAACTCCGTCATGAGCTCTATTGCCATCATACCCAACCGTTCGTACCGACTCTTAAAGCTCCAAATCCGAAAAATACAGCTACTCTCACTTATTGTTGATAATCTCACAAAGGTCCTCAAGAATTCTAGGGTTCTTGACAATCCAATAAAACTAAAAAGCAATATGTGCTTAGAATCAAAAAAGAAAATATAAATTTATTTATTTGCACAACTCAACAACAGAAATTGAACTAGAAGACATTATGAAAAATGAGAAGTATGGAATACAGATGCCCTCTTTTGCCTTGTTGCAGAAGCTATTTTGTATTAAATGTAGATTGATATAGAAGTGCCAAAGAAAAAATGAAAAACACATTCCTGGGTAATTATTTATGAAGCTGCCAAGAAAGTAAATGTTGCATCTCCATCTCTCAATAAACTTAATGAAGGGTGAACACAGTTCCTGCAATATGATAAACAATAGAACTTAGAAATTAAATGATGCATGAATGGCACTTTATCTAACACATTGTTATTTATAAATGACAATGTACACAAATCCTAAAGTTCACACCTATGCTACAGAATATCGAGTTGTGTAGTCACCACCATCACTCTTTATCTTAGCAGGTGATGAGAAAAAGCAACAATCTGTCCAGATGTTTTTAGTTTTAGTTTCTTGTGATGTTTCACACCTCTCTGTAACAAGTTCAGCCATGTATTTGACAGCAGCCTGAAAAGAAACTTCATTACTTATCAAGATAAAAAAGAAAAACAGAATGAAATAAGAAAGTTGTAGAGAAATGGATTGAGACCTGTGCTCCCTTCTCAGCTATTTGCCGTGGAGGTACCTCTAATGGATTCTCCTCAGCATGAAGCAGACGAAGCTGAGACAGATTTCCAAAAGAGTCTGGGAGGACCCTAATCTGATTATTGCTGACATCCAACTCTTCAAGCATCTCAAGATTACCAATGGAACGAGGCAGAGATAAAAGATTGGCAAAATTATTTCCTATATTCAGCTTGGTTAGCGAAGTGACAAGACATAAGCTCTCTGGGATGGATTCAAGCTCATTAAAACTGGCATCAACCTCCATCAATTTTGTCAGAGAAGCCATTGTGGTTGGAAGTCTGCTTATATTGTTATAACGAACCGTTAGAACCTGCAAGGACTCAAGTTTTCCAATTGCTTCTGGAAGAGCCTTTATACGATTATAATCAGCTCGAAGCTCCTCTAGAGAAATACAGTTGCCGATGGTATAAGGAAATTCTTCCAGATTATTTGTCTCAACATTCAATTTCTTCAAGTTTACAAGATCTCCAATTGCATCTGGCAGATTCAAAAGCCGATTTGAACTCAAATCAAGTTCTTGAAGGCGTTGTAATTTGCCAATGGTAGTTGGCAATGATGTCAGTTGGTTCCCAAAGAGATTAAGATAAAGGAGACTGATGAGATCCCCTATGCTGTCCGGAAGTTCAGCAATCTTATTGGAATGGAGATCTAATTTTGTTAAAGAAGTAAGTCCACTTACTGTGGTAGGAAACGCAACCAGCCGATTTTCTGATAGATCAAGGGTCTCCAGGCCAAATAACTTACCTATCGAATCAGGAATCCAGACAACTTGATCCATCAGCTTGTTCTTAAGGTTAAGGTTCCGGGTGCCATTCTTCGCAAAGGTTTCAATCAAGCTAGCTAACTTAATGAGGCTCAACTTTCCGGTATCTTCTTCTGTAAATGTCACATAGAAGAAATTGATCCACAAAATTACAGCCAATAAACATGTATGAAATGATATATTGTTAAAATTTTCTTATAGTAACATTCATGAATTTAAGAACAGACAAAATACAGTGTAATACATGGAACAACAAACTCACCGGAGATCGATGCAGACCGGCTAGTTGGGACAGAGTTCAACAACCCTCGGTGGAGATTTAAGTCACCACCATACCCATCCTCATTCACAGCAGACTTTGCTTTCTTAACGTAACTGTCATCCCTGGTAATCCGTTCAGAAGTCCTTGCAAGCTCTTTATCAGAACCATTAAAAGGAATGAAAGAGCTGAAACTACCTTTCGAATCAGAAGTACTACTCCTGATTGAACTCATAGAACTTGAAGGCATTGAGATCGAAGAAACAGAGCCATTGCTTGCCAAAGGAAGACATGCGGAAGCCGTTTGAATCATTTCATCAAACAGGATATGAATATTATAAAGGTCAAGTAATTGAAAAGCTTCCCTCTTCTGCTCTTTGCACTGAAACGATACTGAATTTTTCTGCATCTCTCGGAGAATGAAGAAGAGCTCATCAGGGATATCAGAGGCCTTCTTCTGCTTAGAGATGGCGTCGACATGGATTTGCTCCTCCCTCTCTACATTATCAATCAAGACTGTTGCAGCTTCTACCTCATCTACACTGGGTCTCGCTGGAAGAGACCTGTGAATTCTCATGATCTCTTCCACAACCCCATTAACTGTTTCTAAAGAAGGACCCATCTTGCAGAAACTTTAACCAGCCAGATCAACAAAAAGTAATCCAGCAAACATACATCAAGAACAAACTTTGCAAACCAACACCAAAAGCTCAAAGATTTCAGTTTCTTCTTCAGTAAAGTAAGAGAAACAGATCTCTTCCATCTAAAAGCAACGAGTAGTTGCTAAAAACCTAAATCAAAAAGCCCCAAACACAAAAAGAAACGAAACCTGCAAAAAATAAAATAAAAAAGGCAAAAATAATGAAATAAGGAAAGAACTTCCCACAACTGCAATACAAACATGAAAACTTCCCAATAAATGGGCTTTAGTTGTCAAGTAAGCCGAAAAAGAAGAACTTTTGCATCAAGATCAGATGCCCAGATGTTTTTATTTCCATCAAACCCAAAAAAACTATAGAGACAAGAGGATTAACATATTAAATAACCCTTTGCTTCATCGGGGAACAACTGATATGCCAAAAACAGAGTAACCCAAACAAGCAAAGACATATGCACATAATTAGGAAGAAGTATATAAATCTGGTTCCTCGAAAACGACAAGGAAAGGATGAAGAATAAGTTCGCCCTCCGAGCAATCGAGGTTGAATTTCTTCGATCTCAGGGCAGCATTTCGTCGAAGAAAACAAGAACGGGACTGGTTCATCTACGTCAGAGCATCAAGATTGAATTTTTAATTAAGGAAATCAGGCTCTGTTGGGCGGAGGTTCACCTTTCAAAAATTTGTTTAACATTTTAAATGTCATATTTTAAAATTATTTGCAGACAGCTGCGATTTCTAAAAGAAAATAAGGATTTTCTCAAAAGAATTTCTATAAAAGTTTTGCTTTTATGATTTGTGAAATGGTCTCTTTTTTTGGGGGGCTTAACTACACCAGTTGCTGATCTATATCATAGCATCAAGAAAACAAAGACCCCTCTTGAAACAAAACAAGAGCCTCTAGCTTTAAGAACAATTATTGCGTGTGACATGTTATTAGGGTAGACACAGCATGAACAACCATTCGAAAGAAAATCATAAATTTGAGGCAGGGGATTAAGAAATTTGTTGGGTGGCAAAGATAGGGATAAGGGTATAGGGCTTGGCATGGTGGATGGAGATAGGATCCACGTAAGGAACGATTTGGCGAGAAGTCAAGTTTGAACTCGTTTTTGTCTTTTTCCTTTTATAGAAGTCAAAGGAGAAAAAAAGAGTTGAATGAAGAAAAAACACTTCCTTTTAAAGAGGTATGGGGGTTTTTCATTGGTTTTTTTTGTGAGTTCTTAGGGCATTGTTCATGTATTTGTCTTATTTTACTAAGATGCTGAAATTTATACTTCATATAATATGGAATCAATGTCTCATTCTTTTCCATAAAAAAAAACTCTTCCTAACAAGAGGTCTGAGTTCACAAAACAATATAGTTCAATTGGTTGTCTAAAGTGAAAGCTTTGAGATCCAACTCTTCTGTTCTGCATCTTTCTCGCCCATTCCGTCTCCTTTGCGATGTAAATCCGGATTCTAAAAATTATAATGTGAGGTGGATTTTACAGATTTCTTTCGTTGTTGCCCGCGTGCTCCATCTCCGTCGCATCGGTCAGGAGCTTTTGTTGATTTCTCGGATTTGATAAATCCTACTTAACGTAAACTTACAACTACAGTCAAATCTGTCTTGATAAGATAAGATCGAAATTGGCAGGACCAGCTCATAACAGACCACGTTTTTCTAGAGGATCGGTTGTTTGTACCTTTCAAACTTAATAAGATGACTAGGTTAAGTAGGAAAATCTAGGTACAAGTCAATGCCAATCTCTATTATTGAACAGGAACTTCAAATAACATTTGATTGGATCCCAACATTAATAATACAAGTATATCTCCCAAAATTTCTCTGTTGTTCAAATATACAACCCTGTAACTCTCAACTTCACTCGTCGTCTTCGTATCATCATTGTTAGTTCTCCTGCCTCCATGCTTCATCCTTCATAGCCCTAGCTTTTGGTATACCATTCGCTCTTCTCCAGCTTTGCCCTTCTCTTGGTTCTTACTTGCTTCGCTCTTCTCCTACGAATACCACCAATTCACACATGCAAATACCACACTTAATATTTGACGCTACACTTATTACATTATTCTTCTTGTTTCCAAGGTAATATTAGTTAATTTTGACATTCGTTACAATCTTATAGGCACATGTGTTCTTTCTTATTGCTATGATATGAACCCATGCCCATAGAACATACAAATATGATGATTAATTTTGCATTTATAATCCTTTAATTTAGTTTTTAAACCTCCTACAGTAATTACATTATTCTTCTTGTTGCCAAGGTAATATTAGCTAATTTTGACATTCGTTACAATGTTATAGGCACGTGTGTTCTTGTTATTGTTATGATATGAACCCATGCTCATAGAACATACATATATGATGATTAATTTTGCATTTATAATCCTTTAATTTAGTTTTTAAATCTCCTTAAGTTTAATAGTACTAGACACCTGATTTATTTTCTTATTCATAACTCATTGGAACATTTTGCCAAGACAACTGATTTATTTTCTTTCTCATAACTCATTGGAACACTTTGCCAAGTCCAGTAGCAAAAGAAAAGATAATTGTGACTTATGTAGTTGTCTTATATTTTCTTTTTTCTTTTCAAAATATTATTAGAATTTTTTCTTCAGAAATTCTCAAGGTGGTGTACTAACTTTCTTCTCCTCTTTAGTGGTGGTTACCTCACCCTTACATGTAGAGACCAAAGTTGGCTTGGCTGCTCTCAAAATTGCTAGAATCATGGGTTGGACTCAACTCCTCTTTAAGACAAATTCATTGATATTATGAAAATGTTGCTCTCAAAAAGAAACATCACATTGGCAAATTCTCCTAGGAATTAAGAAGATTGCTTGCTTATTCACTACAATGGCTATTCAATGGACTCAGATACATAGTCATTTTAGTATATAGTTGTCACCCTCTATTTTAGATTTTGCATCATAAGGAGAATATAATCTCTCATTCCTTAGAATTTCTTAACTCTTTAAGTACTTTTGTAAATTTCCTTTTCATTATTGATTACCTTAAAAAAAAGAAAAGCTTGAGCTGACTAAGGGTTTGTTTGGAACAGTTTTCTGCCTACTTTGTTTTTCAGACTGTCACCATAATTTTATATAAAGAACTGCTTTCTTGTTTTTTTTTTAATTTATGGTAGAAATTTGCTTTTTAAACCATAGTTGTTAAAGTGTGGTAGATGTAAGTCGTGGTCTGAATTTTTTAAAATAAAATAAATTTGTATTAGCTACCGCAGTTTTTTGAAAAATTGTTTCTTCAAATAGCTGCAGTTGCCCCAAATTGACCCTAAAAGGGCATGATAGAAGATCTTGATTTTAAGTGATGAGTGTTTATTATTTTAATTATTAAATATTCAATTTATTCACGTGTATCTATTTTATTAAATTTTAAATTACAATAATATTTAATTAATTATTTATACAACTTTATGTATATTTGCTAATTTAAGTTATGGAAAAAACATATTATTTAATTATTATTATTATTATTTAATTTCAGGTACTTATTCAATTTTTTAGTATCCATCAAAATTTGAACAAATGTAGTATAATTTTTATCACATTTTGAAAATATTTACTCAATCATTTTTTGTTATAATTTCATACCACTTATCCATCTTTAGCATAATATCAAGTTATTAACAATGCTTATATCATCACAAGATGACCTCGACCAGGGTATGTATGGATCTGGCTTTCTTCTTGATTGATCCCAAAGGCCATGACTAAACTTTTTAATCAACATGGGTATTTTTCTATCTTCCTCTTATTATTTTTTATTAATGTGCAAAATATTGTCGATATAAAATATTAAATTATAATGAAAAAAATATGAGCATCTTGAAGATTGCATTAATATGTAGGTTGTTGTATATTTATAGCATAAGAGAAACACCAAATGTGCATGATGCTTCGATAATGGTCAACGTGTTTATAGATGTCAGTTGTCCCCTCATAGGAGTCGATGTTAGAGAGCTTAAAACCCACTGAGATGGGGTGCTGGAGGACTGTCTTGGCTAAGGGAGAGGGTTCTTAGAAGTTGTGGCAAGCGAGAAAGTAATCCTTATCCTCTTGAGAGACCTCTTCCTAGGCCTAATATTGTAGCTTATCACGAAAAAAATTATCAGGAGTGGCAGCAACGAGGGGCAATGCCAAGCAAGTTTTATGAGACAGATGAATGGAACTTACAGTATCGAGAAAGTCAATGTACCGGTCTGGTAAAGGAAGGGTTTCATTGCGAGGAAGGGCCTAGGGACTACTATGTTTGTGAGGGGCATTTTTTTGTTGGTTGTTGAACTAATGGTAAATAAGCTTTATTCCACTTCTTGGGCATCGATTGTTGAATCTCACATAGAAGCCGGAGGCTCTTATGTTGGGACTCCTCCATCCTGCAAACTTGATACTGTATAGAGGGATCCTTGGAACTTTCGTCAGCAGGGTAATGCCTTCCAGAGTGGGAAGATGAAGAGGTCTATTGCCATGGCCCTATGACTGTCCCCTAGAATGTTGGGTGTTTGAGTAGGGCACTCAGTTATTGGGAATATTGTGTCTGTTGTTAATTCAACAAATCTCACAAGTACTTTAGTGATTGGATCGTTTTATTTCATAGATGGTGCCAAACTGATGAGTCCTAGAGAGATCACGACAGTTGAGTAATGAATTATCATTTTAGCATTATACGAGAATCTAATGCACATTCAGATAAAAGAAAACAACCAGTAGAAACATCATAAATTTTTATGTGAAATCCCCGAAAAGGAAAAAAACCACGGGGTATGACTTAGTAAGAACAATCAACTATGAATTAGTGATAACACATATAGGCTCCTATCATATATGTGGGAAAGGACTACACATTTCTTTAAGATACAATGTTTGTTGTACAATGGTCAAAAGTGGCTATAGTTAGGAACAGTTACTGGAACCAATACATTATCTTTGAGATGTGTTATTGCACATCATACTGAGTAATGCGCTGCTCTATCTAGTGCTTTGTTGTCCGCAATGCACGTTGGGATTCCATAACACGGGTTGTGACTCAACATGGAGTAGTTGGCGACCGATGGTGGTGTTGGTGGTCAGGGAGCGGTGGTTGATTGTGATCAGCGATTGCAAGAGCGAGAGGTGTTTGTCGGATCTTCTATGTAGAAGCGATGCTGGATTTGAGCTCCTTCTCCAAGCTTCCCTCTTCTTTTGGATAAAGATCTATATCCCCCTTCAAAAGAGAGGCAAATCTTTATTTATAAAGCTTAGGTTGCAAATAAAAAAGGAATCCAGACCACTCGGATCAGACGACTTGGGGAGGTTCCCTTGATTGGATAGTGTTCATGAACTCTTAAATGTTTTAATGATGTTAGAATTAAATGATCTTGAACTCATTGTATTTGTCATGTCGATACACTTTATTTAATTATAAGCATGTATGTTTTTGAGTACATTAACCATGCAATTATGTACTGAAAACTTTCAAAAGTGGTTTACCGACTTGATCTGCACTTAATTTGAATAGGGTTTGATCAATTTTGGTATCACCAAGTATTTTAACTTTAAGTGCTTTTGTAATTTTTTGTTTTCATTAATGATTATCTTAGAAAATAATACAAAAAAAACTTAAGCAACTAAAGTGCAAGAAAGAGGATCTTGATTTTAAGAGATGAGAATTTATTTTTTTTATTATTATTTTTTTAGTTAAACATTCAATTTATTCAATTACAATAATATTTATTTATAAAACTTTAAATCTTTTTGCTTATTTTTAATCATGAAAAAAATATATTATTTAAATTTTATTATAATTCATATTTATTTAATTCAGTTACTTATGCAATTTTTTAAATAAATTTTCTTAGTAACCATCATTATCATTTGATCATTTTCTTAAAATTTGAACTGATGTAATATAATTTTATCACATTTGAAAATATTTACTATCCATTTACCATTCATCCTCCTTCATCATAATATTGAGTTGTTAACAATGTGATGACATCAACCAGGGTGTGTAAGGATTTAGCCTTTTTCTTGATTGATTCCAAAGGCCATGGCTAACTTTTTTACAATGTTGTAAAAATTGGACTGGACATTAAACATGTAAAGGGAGATGTTCAAGATTCAAAGGTCGAATTTGGATTGAATCGGGGTTCAACCGAACGACATAATAAATATATAAAATTATTTAGATATGACAAAAGTTTTATTCTTATTTAACATCTATACAAACAAAAATGAACATTTTAATGAACAATATTGTGCTAGCGTGGCAAGTGGGGTTAATAAACATCTCAAAATATAAAGATATCTCGAGAATAATATATGATGTCAATGTTAATATTCTACATTTTATACAAACAAAAGGAATGTTTTAATGATAATATATGATGGTTATATGGGGTCAATAATAATGTTGCCAAAATTTGATTGTTCAAGATATCAAATGGGGCCATATAAATTTGTTACATTAAAATATTTTTTTTATTACTACAAATAAAAAACCTCTATCTCGAGGTTCCTATTGATCATATATGCCAACCTAGCACAATGTCTCATGATATGTTGCCTGCCCTTCTTTGTCCTCAATGTCTTTCGATTCCATTGGAAACTACCCATGGCTGCACTTCCCAACGCCTTTCGGAATGATTTTTTGGTTGGACGAAAGGTTTGATTCAACGCTAATTCAATTTTTGCTTCCATCCAAACTGGAATCACGCTCGGTTCCCGGTCAGCCAGTCTGGTCCGATTTTGAAAACCATACTTTTTCATCTACATGGGGTTTTTTTCTTCATCTTCTTATTTTTTTTATTAATGTGCAACATTTTGTCATTCAAAATGATTAAATTATAATTTAAAAAAGATGAACGTCTTGAAGATTACATAAATATGAAGGTCATTGGATACCTATATAGCATCAGGAGAACACTGAATGTGCAAGATAGTTTAATAGTGGTTAAAGTGCCCGCAGAGATCAATTACCCTTTCATAGGAGTCGATGCTTGTGATCTTGAAACCCGCTGAGATGAGGTGTTGGAGGAATGAATTGGCTAAGAAAGAGGATTCTTAGAAGTTGTGATGAGTAGGGAAATGATCTCTATCCTCTAGAGGGAACTCTTTTAGGACCATGTGTCGTAGCTCATCACAAATGACCTCATTAGATGCAACAACAAGGAGGGGTGATGCCAAGTAAGCTGCTTAAGATAGAAGAGTGGAAGTTATAATATTGAGAAGGTCATTGTTTCGTCGTGGGGGAGGGTCTCAGTATGAATATATTCAAGCAGAGCATTTTGCGTTGGATGTTAAACTTGTGGTAAGTAAGCTCCATTATGTTGCATGGACATCGGTTGTTGAAACTAACATTGAAGCAGGAAGATTTCATGTTGGGACTTCTCCATCCTACTCACAATCCTCCAAAGAGGGACTAGAGGCGCTTTTCGCCAACAGGGTGGAAACATGCGAAGGCCTAAAGCCCATGACCCTGTGATTGTCCTTTGGAATATTGGGTGTTAAAGTGTGGCTTTATGTTATTTTGAGTATTGCATCTGGTGTCTATTCAACATGTTTTGCAAGCACTTTAGCAATGGGATTCTAATTTTCATAGATGGCATCAAATTGATGAATGCTAGATAATTTGCGGCGATCAGTAGTGAGTTATAGTTGCAGTATTATACGAGAATCCAACACAAACTCAGATAAAAAATAACTAATAGACACCATAAATTATTTACGTGGAAAACCTAGGAAGAGAAAAAACCACAAAGACTGACTCAGTTAGAACAATCCACAATGGACCGGTGATTACGGGTAGTGGTTCATATCCCATAAGGAGAAAAGATTACACAGTTCCTTAAGATATAATGTTCATTGTACACTGATTGTGATTTGTTGTAGTTGTCAATTAGGAACAATTATTGGAACCAATACAATATCTTCGAGGTGCGTCGATGAACGACTACTCCACCATGTGCTTCGTTGTTTTGCAACTGGGAATCTGCAAGATTGTGACTTTACAAAAGATTTCATTGCAAGGAGTATGTGGTGGTTGATGGTGGTCGACAAGGTGTGGTTGACTGTGGTCGGCGACTACATAAGCAAGATATGTTAGCTGGATCTTTAGCGCTGAAGCAATGCAGACTTCGACTCCTTCTTCAAGCTTCCCTTTTATTCTAGCTCGAGGTTTAAGTCCACTTTCAAGAGGGCGGTGGGGCTCTATTTGGAATGTTCAGGTTGCAAATAATGAAGGAATCAAATTCACTCTAATAAGATGGCCTGAGAAGGTTCTCTCAATCGGAAGACGTTCTATGAACATTTTAAGTGTCTTAATAATGTCATAATGGAATGATATTAGGCTCATTGGATTCGTATTGCCGAGAAGCTCGATTCTTTTATAAACATGCCAAATTTGGAATATGCTTAACATTTTAATTATACACTGAAAGCTTCCAAAAATAATTTAACGGCTTGATTTAGATTTCATATGACTCGAATATGACAAATTTTTGTATCATTATATTAGTCTTGGCTATCAGGTCAATTTGAATGTAAGTTTGTTCAAATTAAAGTTATGGATATCTTTCAATTAAAGTTTGAACATTTTTTACTAAATAAATTATCTCGATATTCACGTCACGCCTCTATATTCATGCCGGACCATGAAAATTTGTTGAGTAGCATCAATTATACTTTCCTTTTTTTAGCATTTTGGGCTTACTTTCTTGTGCCTTTTTGCCCGCTCTCATTTTCACAACAAAGCAAAACCCAAAAAATAAATCAATAATAGGAAGAAAATTTACGTCCGTACATCACACGTCCGGAACCTCCAGACTTCACGGCTCCATACACATCGGCGCCAGACAACATGAGCACCCGACGATTGGCTGTCTGGACTAAACATATTTTCCTTAAAATGGTAATTTACTCATTCCCCCCTTACCACAAACTTCCCTCCATACTCGCAACCACCCCCAAAAATTCAAATCAAACCTCAGAATTAAAGGGTTAGATTTGCAATTAATCAATTATAACATCGCCATTGAAGATTGAACAGAGCTTCCTTCTTCTTCCCTTCCCCCAACCTTATCGGAGCTCAGAATGCAATTAGAGGAAGTAGTGAAGAAGCTGGCTCTCTTTTTTACAATGTTGTGAATATTGGACTGGACATTAAGCCTGCAAAGGGAGATGTTCAAGATTCAAAGGTCGAATTGGGATTGAATCAGGGTTCAACCGAATGACATAATAAATATATAAATTTATTTAAATATGACAGAAGTTTTATACATATTTAACATCTATACAAATAAAAATGAACATTTTAATGAATAATATTGTGCTAGCGTGGTGATACTCCTAAAATATATAGTATTTTTAGACACATTTTTATACATATTTTTGAGATATTGCGCTGTAATGGAAATGCATTTTGTGTTTTTCTTGCAGATACAGATAAAAATGCTGAAAAATGCTTAAATGAGTGAAAAATAATCAAAATTAGAGCAAAAATGTGAAAAATATGCAAAAGAGTTTTGACGCCTAAGCACCAGATCTGGCGCTTAAGCGTCGGTTACACAGAGAAGGTCGCGCCTAAGCACCAAAAGCCTCGCGCTTAAGCGCCAGTGGCAGTGATAGGACGAGTAAATTTGATTTGTGCGAATTTTAAAGAGGTTTTTAAGGCACTCATTGGCTTAATAGGTGGTTATAACCACCATAGAAAAAAATTATCACGAAAGGATGCATCTCTTAGGGAAATGCATCAAATCTAGACAGATTTTGAAGAGAAACCAAGACATCTTTTGGAAAATTATAAAATAAAGAAGATTGAGACTTTGAAAGAGGTCCTGAAAGTATTGGATTTGAAAGAGGTCCTGAAATGAAAGAGGTCCTGAAAGTATTGGAAAATTTTGAAAGTTCTCATTTTTGGGAGTTAGTTCAGAGACATTTTCAGGCATCACTTTTACTTTTATTTTATCATTTTTGCTATTTTATTTTGAGTGATTGTAAACAGAAGAGAATCAAAGGAACTTCAAGAGTTTGGTGGAGGACTTGCGATAAGTTTTTGTCTTTTGTTTTGAGACTACTTTTGGTTTTAATTGAGACTTGTTGTTGGTTTGGCAATGATTTCTTTTTTTAACTAAAGTGTGGTTTTATTTTCTCTATGGATTCTAAGTAGTTTTTTTTTTATCTTTCTTCTTAAAATAATAAGTAATTAAGTTTTGGTCGGAAGTGTTGGAAAGTATTTATCTTCAATGTGAAAGAAGTTGTGATGATTTAAATCCATGCACTTCATTTACTTCTTGATTTTACCAATCCAGATGTTAAAATTTGTTGTGAGAACATGTAAGAACTTGGTTGGTAATGTCTCAGTCAACAATTAGAAAGAATCACATGAGGTTGTATGAATGAGAACGTAGTTCATATGATTGAGTGCAAATAAATAGGGAAATATTCATTGAAGGGTGTTGAGTTAGAGGACTTTAAAGTGACAGGTTAAAGCCCCCAACTTGGTTTATTGTTTTAGGTTCTGATACGAGAATGTTAGCCCCCAGGTGGAGGGAATCGAGGGAACTCTAGAGTAAGTGTCAGTATCTTCCCTGCCTAGCCGGTCTTCAGAACTATTCAAACTTTAAATTAGTCAATGTTCTTTATAACATCTCTAGTAAGGGTAAAGAATATTACTACTTCTATTTGACACAACACAATTTGCATAATTCCACAACAGAATTTCTATACTTATTATTGATTCATAACAAAAAGAAATATATTTTCATACTTAGTGTTTTTCTTCTACAAAAACTCTAGTTATCTTTTAAATTGTTATTGTTCTATCAAAAAATTAAAAATACCAAAAATATTTAAATTTTCATTACTGCAAAAATCATCTTTAGTTTAGATATTTATCTTTTTATTAAGTTTTTTTATTAAAAATAGAAAGTTTATTGTTCAATAGTGCATTTTGCGTATTCTCCCTGTGGGTTCGATATTCTGGTCTTAATCAAAAAGTCATATATTACTTGATAACGATACATATACTTGCGTAGTATCCCAATATATATAAATTAAAAGTTAAATTCTTATTTTTCTTCAAGATCAATTTTTTGGTTTTGTTGCAAAGTAAGCAAATATATGTGAAATATAATCTGAATTTTTGTTGTATTGTGCATATTAACAGTATTCATGGATCACGTGGCAAGTGGGGTTAATAAACATCTCAAAATATAAAGATATCTCGAGAATAATATATGATGTCAATGTTAATATTCTCAACTTTATACAAACAAAAGGAAAGTTTTAATGATAATATATGATGGTTATATGTGGTTAATAATAATGTTGCTAAAATTTGATTGTTCAAGATATCAAATGGGGACATATAAATTTGTTACATTAAATTTTTTTTTATTACTATAAATAAAAGACCTCTATCTCGAGATTCCTATTGATCCCATATGCCAAGCTAGCACAATATCTCATGATATGTTGCATGCTCTTCTTAGTTCTCAATGTCTTTCGATTCCATTGGAAACTTCCCATGGTTGCACTTCCCAATGACTTTCGGACCGGTTCCCTTAAATTGGAAACGGTTTTTCGGTTGGACGAACGATTTGATTCGACGCTAATTAGATTTTTGCTTCCATCCGAACCGGAATCACGCCCGGTTCCCGGTCGGCCAGTCCGGTCTGATTTTTAAAACCATACTTTTTCATCTATATGGGATTTTTTTCTTCATCTTCTTATTTTTTTATTGATGTGCAAAATTTTTTCATTCTAAATGATTAAATTATAATTAAAAAAAGATGAACGTCTTGAAGATTACATCAATATGAAGGATATTGTATACCTATATAGCATCACGAGAACATTGAATGTGCAAGATGGTTTAATAGTGGTTAAAGTGCCCGCAGAGATCAATTACCCTCTCATCGGAGTCGATGCTTGTGATCTTGAAACCCGTTGAGATGGGGTGTTGGAGGAATGTCTTGGCTAAGAAAGAGGATTCTTAGAAGTTGTGACAAGTAGGGAAATGATCTCTATCCTCTAGAGGGAACTCTTTCAGGACCATGTGTCGTAACTCATCACGGATGATGTCATTAGGAGCTACAACAAGGAGGGGCGGTGCCAAGTAAGCTGCTTAAGATAGAAGAGTGGAAGTTATAGTATTGAGAAGGTCAGTGTTTCGTCGTGGGGGAGGGTCTCGGTACGAATATATTCAAGCAGAGCATTTTGCGTTGGTTGCTGAACTGGTGGTAAGTAAGCTCCATTAGGTTGCATGGGCACTGGTTGTTGAAACTAACATTGAAGCTGAAAGATCTCATATTGGGACTTCTCCATCCTACACACAATCCTCCTAAGAGGGACTAGAGGCGCTTTTCGCCAACAGGGTGGAAAGATGCGAAGGCCTAAAGCCCATGACCCTGTGATTGTCCTCTGGAATGTTGGGTGTCGAAGTGTGGTGTTATGTTATTGTGAGTATTGCATCTGGTGTCTATTCAACATGTTCTGCAAGCACTTTAGCAATGGGATTCTAATTTTCATAGATGGTGTCAAATCGATGAATGCTAGATAATTCGCGATGATCAGTAGTGAATTATAGTTGCAGTATTATACGAGAATCTAACACAAACTCAGATAAAAAAATAACTAGTATACCCCATAAATTATTTACGTGGAAAACTCAGGAAGGGAAAAAACCACAAAGACTGACTCAGTTAGAACAATCCACTATAGGCCGGTGATTACGGGTAGAGGTTCATATCTCATAGGGGGAAAAGATTACATAGTTCCTTATGATATAATGTTCATTGTACACTGATTGTGATTTGTTGCAGTTGCTAATTAGGAATAATTATTGGAACCAATACACTATCTTCGAGGTGCATCGATGAACGACTACTCCACCATGTGCTTTGCTGTTTTACAACTGGGAATCTGCAAGATTGTGACTTTACAAAAGATTTCACTGCAAGGAGTAAGTGGTGGTTGATGATGGTCGACGAGGTGTTGTTGACGGTGGTCGGTGGCTGCAGAAGCAAGTTTTTTTGGCTGGACCTTTGGCGCTGAAGCAATGCAGCCTTCGGCTCCTTCTTCAAGCTTCCCTTTTATTCTGGCTCGAGGCTTAGGTCCACTTTCAAGAGGGGGGTGGGGCACTATTTGGAATGTTCAGGTTGCAAATAAAGAACGAATCTGATTCACTCTAATCAGACGGCCTGAGAAGGTTCTCTCATTCAGATGACGTTCTATGAATATCTAAGTGTCTTAATGATGTCATAATTGAGTGATATTAGACTCATTGGATTCGTTTATTAACATGTCATATTTGGAATCTGCTTATCATTTTAATTATACACTGAAAGCTTCCTAAAATGATTTTACGGCTTGATCTAGACTTCATATGACTCGAATTTGACAAATTTTGTTATCATTATATTACTCTTCGCTAGCAGGTCAACTTGAATGTAAGTTTGTTGAAGTTAAAGTTATGGATATCTTTCAATCAAAGTTTGAACATTTCTTACTAAATAAATTATTTCGAGGTTCACATCACGCCTCTATACTCATGCTAGACCATGAAAATTTGTTGAGGAGCATCAATTATATTTTCCTTTTTTTAGCATTTTGGGCTTATTTTCTTGCGCCTTTTTGTCCGCTCTCATTTTCCCAACAAAGCAAAACCCAAAAAATAAATCAATAATAAGAAGAAAATTTACGTCCGTACATTGCACGCCCGGAACCGCCAGACTTTACGGTGCCAAACACATCAGCGCCAGACAACGTGAGCGTCCGACGATTGGATGTCCGGACGAAATATATTTTCCTTAAAATGGTAATTTACTCATTCCCCCCTTACCACAAACTTCCCTCCATACTCGCAACCACCCCCAAAAATTCAAATCAAACCTCAGAATTAAAGGGTTAGATTTGCAATTAATCAATTATAACATCGCCATTGAAGATTGAACAGAGCTTCCTTCTTCTTCCCTTCCCCCAACCTTATCGGAGCTCAGAATGCAATTAGAGGAAGTAGTGAAGAAGCTGGCTCTCTGGCACACGCCGACCTTCAGACCGATCATGAGCCACGACGACCTCGAGCCCATCTTGTGCTCCGTTGGATTCATCTCACTGCCCGCAGATCCCCCTTCCGACTCACCATCATCGACATCCCTGCAACAACAGCAGTCGTCCCCAATCGCCGCCCCGTCGCCGGATGTGCGGTGGAAAGAGTACGATTTTCCGTCGGCGGCGGCGTCTGCCGCGGCCGTTTCCGGTGGTTTCCCTCCCCGGCCGAGGCTTCCGTTTCCAATGATCTATGGGCTACACCTCATCGCCTACGCGGCTTTTCTCAGAACCCTAGAATGCTACATTGGTCCAACGGATGTTTACAATCTGTTCCATGTGAGGTCGGTTCCATAATTTTGTTTCCTCTATCGTTTTTTTCTCTTAATCTTCTCGAGAAAATATTACGTTCGGAGTCAGTCTGATTTGATCAATGGATGCGATACACCGAGTGAGGGTTTTTTTTCCTTTTCCGCTCTTCTGGTGAGTCGTGTCCGTTGTTCGTTGTCCGTTGTCCGAACGCTGCTTGAATCCGTACTCCTGATAAAATATTTTTTTCAAGCTCTGAGATGTTCTCTATCGACTGAATAGTTGTATTTAGGGTTCGTTTGAGACACGGGGAAAGTTTTGTTCCGTTGGAACGAATGTCAAAGCCTCCAAAAATTTAAATAGGGGATGAACGACAATTTTCACCGTTTAAGATTTTAACTCATTTTCTCCGAGCGAAGAACATAACTTTTAAAAGAAATTTGATTGAGTTGACGTTGTTTTAAATGAAACCTTACATAAGGTGATATACATGTAAAAAACTAAAGTTTTTGAAATATAAATACATAAGAACTATGTATATGTATGTAAATCTTTCTTAGATGGTGTTTGGGTGCATGCAACCATGATTTAATGTAGGATTTATCAAGTTTGATGAATTTGGATTTATTTTCGATTGCGGAGTTCGTTGAAATATATATGCTTCGCAATCAGATTCAATAAATTCGGTATTACATCGTGAAAGAGATAGAAAGCGAGGAAAAATAAATAGAACACGAGAAAATTTGATATAACAGAGCGTTGGATTTAATGTTCAGTTTTTCTTTATATCTGCCTGGATTTAAGTTGAATCGATCATTAAATCCTATTAATAGCATGCTACCAAAAATAATTTTTAATATTTAAACTTACAACACTAGAACCTTTCAAATCACAGAAAGATATTATTATTATTTGCTCAGACAAAGTGAAGCACATTTTTTCAATTATAGGTAAAGTGGTATATATGTAAAAATTAAGCGAACTAGTTATTGTTACGAGTAACTTTTCAATTAATATGAAGTTAAAATTTAATGATATTGTGGGGTTAATGCTTATGAAAAAGTTTGCAAGAAGACTAGTGATGAAAATTTAAATTATGCTTTGAATGTTGAAACTAGATGAAAGAATCTGAATAGAAACACAGACAATGACAAATTCAAGTCCATGAGAGAAATGTCCAAGTCAGAAAAAGAAACAGAAAGGAGTGAATACTGAATTATGGGAATAAATACTATTTTAAGAAAAGTTACAGAGCTCTGAAGAAGGTTGGTGGTGGATGTCTAGATAGAAATCATTCTACAAATATGGTTGCGAAGTTGAAGATTAAAAGTAGTGGGAGTTTGTCATAGATGATGAGATACATTTATTATTATCGAATCTGATATGGAAATTGGCAAAACTATCAGATGTCAAAAAGGCACTACACAATAAGTGAGTTTATAGCCTAAAAGAAGAGTTAGCGTTATAAGGCAAGTCTTTAGTAAAATGAAGGAGTTGACTACATTGTGATATTTTCTCTTATAGTAAAGATGATAATTATTAGAGTTATGTTGAGCTTAGCAGTATATGAAGATCGACATTTGGAGCAAATAGATGTAAAAATAACCTTCTTAGATGGTGACTTAGAAGAAGTATATATAGCTCAACCACAAGGATGTGAATTTCTAGGGAAAGAGGGAAAGAAGACATGGTTTTTAGACTGAAAAAGAGTCTTTATGATTTGAAGCAGGAACCAAAGCAGCGGTACAGAAGATCTGACAGGTTTATGTCAATTAGCAGGTACACAAACTATCAAACAAATTATTGTTGCTTCGTTAAACATTTTGATAGTTATTACATTGTGCTTCTTTTATACGTAGATGATATACTGATTCCAATAACATGTACGAAAAACACTACAGTTCATTCCTATGAAGGCATTGCAAATTTAGAGAAGCAAAATTGATTTTAATCAGTCTCCAAGCGAAAAGATTATTATTATGTGGAGCCCCATTATGTCTCAATTGCTCACTCATAGACATAAGTTTTACTGTTCATTCTTGATGGCAGCTTTTTTCACTTTTATCCTGGTTTTTTTTTAATATTTGCGTATAGCCTGTCATCAGCCTTTTATCAGTCATCTACAGGGTTCATTCCATAAATACTACAATTATTAGAAAAGCTTTCCTTTTAATGATTCAGAGCCATGGCGTGCTGTCCCCTGCTTGATGAAGACTTCGAGAAGAACTACAGACCCATGAAGAACTTCGGCATCGACGACGGCCGACTGTATGCGTATCGCAAAGGCACCATTTTTAACTACATGTTCGAACAGATTACAGCTCTGGATAGCAGTGATGAAAGCGAGGAGGAAGATGACAGAAATCACAGCAACAATGGCGCCGATCAAATCATTATGGTTTCGCTGGACGACATTCTGCCAGAGAGGAATGAGCAGAAGTAGAAGATGACTCCATTCCTTTTTACATACAGACCCCCCAAAATATTGGTATTTGCATGACAAGCATCCAGAGTGAAATAGAAATAGATGGGTTGGGGTTTTACTGTGAATTTTGGTGTTTGAATTTGCAGAAGGATAAAAGGGGGAGGTAGATTTGTAAATAGCAAGTTTTGGGTGGTCTTTTTGCCCATTTTTTTCATGAATTGATTTTTCATTTTTTTACTCATTGTTTGGAAATAAGAGGACAAACAAATGTGTTTGTAAATATGCTTTTTTTTTTTTTTCATTTCAGTAATATAAATAAATAAATAAATAAACAAACAGCTTGAGGAATTTGAATAGCTCACAATTTTTTTTTGTATTTACATATTTACCCCTAAATTTTTATATTTAGATGCATAACCCCTATATCTTTATTTTCACATTAGAAATAACACTATTATCATTTTTTAAGAGTGAAATATATATATATATATATATATATATTAATGTATAAGTTCAAGACATCAATGTACCATGTATGTAAATGACATTATTATATTCTTCAAGAGTGGTATATATATATTCTTTATTGCATAAGTTTAAGTTTAAGACTGAAAATTTTTGATGTATCTATAAACTAAAAAAATTATATAAGTTAATATTAAAATTTAAGTGTTAAACAAGTAAGGCTTAAACAAGTAAAAATTGGAGTAAACAAGTTCATGAAGTTATGATTTGATGCAAAACTCATACATTACTAAAAAAAGAAAAAAAAAGTTTAGTGGATAATTCATAAATTTTTACCGTCTACACTGGCCCTGATGTTGTATGACTATGACACCTCTTGTACCATAATATAATTCTTATGGATAAGAATGACTATAAAAGCTCTGTATTCTGACTGAATGACGATTTGATGGTCATTTGATTAACATTTATCACATTCGAACCACCTGTGTGAGAAAAGGAGAATGACACAAAGCAAGTCAATTGATCATACAACCAGCAAGATAGGAAAGGTATTTACAACTATAAAACATGAAACATTTTTATTCTTCTCGGTCGAAATGTACATAACATCCAAAATAACAACTATGAAAGATATGCCCAATACAAATTTTCAATAGAAACCATCTTTCGTAACTGGGACCCTTGCTTTTCTCACTCTTTTTGGGAGGACCTCAGGATGTGTGGGAGAGCTAAAAGCATGAAGGCTGTGTTGAAGCTCATTCATTGAGAGCACCCATTCTCCTTGCCCTCCATCTTCTCATATCTTCCTTATGCTGAAGATTTGAAGCTGGAAAAGTAATGGAAAAAAAGAGTGTTGTTGTTAGGTGACTTTTCATGTCTGACATTCGTTGGCAGGAAGAAGGTGATTCCACCTTGGCAACAGCCATCGAACGGATATGGTGCCCACCGGTAGCATATCTTCAACTACTTCGAGGGACGCCCCATCTGTTCACAGAAAGGATTTCCGCCTAGTGTGCTATCTAGACCTACTTCCCCCATAAGCTTTCGTATTCTTCATACTCTTCCTCACAAAGCTTGGAAAGATAATTTATGTCAGAAAGCTTATGAGTCTTACCCCTCCACCGCTAATGGGGAAGAGTTGAAACCCTCATGGCAGCAACCGCCGAACGGATGTATTACATTCTCTAGGGATGTCAAGGTGGCGCAACATTTCCCCATGAGACGCTATGCTTGTTCACGAGGTGGAATGACCATGATCGTCCACCTATTCCGATGCGTGTTCAACACCCAACACGAAAGAAGACACCTCCTTCGACACATGGCCCAAATGAGGCTTGTCGCTCCTACTAGTGAAAAGTCACCTTCACCTTTGATTCCACGCAAAGCCGACCAGACTCCCGTTACTCTCCACTGATTAGCAATTTTTATGTGAGCGTGAATGCAATTAGCAAAGTCCCCTTCCTCCTTCTTCTATAGGAAGGAGAGGTCAGCGATCACAACAGTGATCTCTTGATAAAGCTTGCTAAGAACCCACTCAAAAAAGACAACGTGGCGCAATGACGGGACAGGTCGGAAACTAATTTTCCAAAAAGGAAAGAGAAAAGGATAAAATGTCATAGTCATCGTAGCCTTTAATATTGATATGTTGGGGCATGTGATAAGCCGACGAGACCAAACCCACCACGACGTTCAAGTGTCGTCCCCCAATGCATAGAAAACTTGATTTGATCGGGCACGTCTGTGAAATTGAGTGGAGGTCGATCACATAACTCAGTGGAATTGATTGGTGGTTGATCATGAAACTCACCTGATACAGGTACACCTAGGAAAATTGACTGATTATGATGGATTGACTGAGCTGGTTTGCATCACCTTTGTATTGCAAACCCGAACCACTGAGGTTGAAAGGGTTGGGTTCCCATAGATGGTTCGTTGCTCACTAGCAACAAGATCTTGACCCGACCCGCAATTACGTGTATTTTTAATCTCCAAAATTTTGTCAAAAAATATGTCTCAAATTATATCTAACGGCTAATGTGAACAAATGCAATGATTTATGAATTATATAATAAATTTTCACATTATGGATGCTACGCAAGTATACATATCATTTCAAGTAATATATGATTTTCCTTAAAAACCCCAGTATCGATCCCACGGGAAAAGTTACAAATCTTAAAATCTACTTACAAAATTTCTATTTAAATTGCAAATTAAACATAAAAGATGTCTATAATGATATGCTTACTAAAAATTATTAATAAAAAGTTAAAAAGAAAGTAACAATTAAATGTAACATCTTAATAAAATATAACAACAAGTTTGGATATTATGAAAAACCTTTCCCCTTGCAAAGAAATTTTAACATATGTAGGATTCAAGTGATTTAAGACAAAATCTATGTATTGTAACAAATAGAAGCATACATTATTCTTTACCCCCTCCCGGTGCTAGCAAAGAACATGGGCTAACTTAAGGTTGGTTCCTTAACATCTCGATTACGCATCAGAACTACCTAGCCTCTCACTTCTGGATGCCTCTAAGCCTATGCCACAATGATGATTGAATCCCAATGTTAGGGTACTAAACCTTAAGTCAAATTGATAAGAATCTAGCATGTAACTCTAGAACTAACTAATTATATACCCATCAAAACTTATCTCTCTATTTATTTGCACTCGCTCTTAGGTGATCGTCATGACTCTGCCTTTAATGAATTGTGGTATCCACTAGTTGGGTGAAATCATATTCCTCCCAGATCATTATGTTTATCAATAAATTTTAATCTCACAAGTGGCCAGTTTGCAAAGTAAATGAAGATTCAGTGAAAATACCATCATAATTTTTAAGAGTAAAAAAGAAATTTTTAAATTATTCTCATCCCACAAGATTAATTCTCATAAGCAAGGAGAGAAAAAGGGAACTAATCAAAAATCATGGAAATTAAACAAAAACAAAACATTTGCAATGAAATCCAAGTCTTACAATAAAAACTTAAACACAAATACAAAGTACCTTATGTTTTCTCCCCAAGTAAACTCCTAGAGTTTTCTTTAAGCAATCTCCAAACTTTTACACATTAAAACACGCTCACACTTACACTTAAACACAAAATAAGAAAACTTAATTATCTATGGTCGCCTAATTGAAGTTTTGAGGCTCCAAAAGGTCTCTAAATTTGACCAAATCCTTCTCATTTAATAGAAAATAGAAATTAACCAAGGGTTGACTCAAACACCCCTCCAAAATTTGGCCAAATTAAATGGATCTTCTAGAAAGGTAGTTTCTGGAGCTATAACGCAGTCTGGGGCGCTGTAGCGCCCATCTGGCTGGAGTCTGCCGCTATTAGCGCCAAGGGTGGCGCTATAGCGCCACTTATATTTGCCCATTTTTGCTCCTTTTTTCCTCATTTTCTCTAAATGTCCATTCCAAGTACCTGAAACAAAAAATATGCAAAATACCTTCCTTTAAAGTGCAAAATCATCAAAAATATACATAAAATGCTTATAAAATATGCACTAAAAACAAATTATTTTTAGGTGGATCAAATCTACAAAAGAATGTAGTGCAAATGAACCTAGAAACAGGTCCCTGGGGGTTTTGCTCGCCGGTGACGACAAGATCTGCGCTTAACAAGGAATAAACCTCATCGAGGAAAAGATCCAATTGGTTGACGCGGTGGGGGTAAGCGATGACTTAGGCCCTTGAGTAAACTGAGAAGTCGATGTATATTAATTGGATGACATGAAAAATGCCTGAAAATATGATTTAACTAACAATTCAAGTCAAGCATGATCACCTCAGACATGAAATCTTGTGCTATCTGGGATTCAGGATTTAGCTCTGGGGTAGAGTGAAACGCTTGCCAATGAGAAGATCTGTGGCATGTCGCAAATGATCACCTCAGACACGAGTCTCTTTGAAGGCGACAATCCAACCAAACTGGATAAGTTATATATCCATTGTTGACCTCACTTTTGGTTGAGGTCAAGTTTCTTCCTTAGTATCATAGGGTCTAGCCATAGGAGTTTCATGTTGACTATTTCTAGAGGAATAGTAAAGGAACCCTCACCATTAGAAACTCTAAACTCTTCTTTTCTCAGTTTGAAGTTCCACATATTGGTCTTAACCTCTAACATTTTGTAGGTGGGGCCAGTATGGGAGAGGTCAAAGGGAGTCCCCATAGGATTGTTTGGCCTTAGGGTGGATCCTAGATGGTATGGCCTTGGTCAGTTTTACACACATACACACCTAACATTCCTCACTTACACCCACAACCTCAAGCTTTAGTCAAATATGCTTAGTTGGTCCCTTAACCTTTTGAGAAACTCAAGTAGATGGTCGGTCCCCTAGGCCACTAGCCCTAGGTTAGGGTTTAGGCGAGACCAGTACAGGGAGGACCCAAAGTAGGGAATTTTATTGGTCCATGACTCAAGTTGGGTGGTTGGCAACCCCAACCCTACTAAAATACCCAATTTAGCCTTCTACCCCCAAAACCTACCCAAATTACCAAACTACCCTTAAAACCCCAAAACTGACCAAAATTACGCAAAATACCCAAATTTGTTAAAAAATAATCTCAAACCATTTGAAACCACCCAAATTGCCCAAAACACCCTAAAATTTTTAAAATTACCAAAATACCTCTAATTTTGCCAAAATTACAAAAATACCCCTGGTGACCCAAACTGTCCCAAGACCTTCAAAATCATTTAAATTGTGCCCAAAACCAATTTGAAACACTCCATTGAGCCCAATTTGAGCAATTTGATCTATTTTGACCAAAAGCCCATATTTGCCCTTAAAGGCCCAATTACCCTAATTCACCCCCAATGTCCACTAATTTGGTTCCAATTTTCCCTAATTTCAGTTATAAACTCAAATTCATCATGCCTAAAATTTATTAAAATCAAATTAAAGCCCAATTGAGCCCAATTTCAAGCCCAATTTCAATCTCAATCCCAAAATCACCAATTTGACCCTAAGCCAAGATTTCACCAAATTGAACCCCCAAACTTATCTAATTGCCCAAATTTTGAATCCTAAACTCTTTACAACACTTCCCCAAATCAAATTGAACTTTCAATTAGCCTTGGTCAAGCCCCAATTCCACTCAAATTCAACTTGGACCAAAACCCCCAATTTTGCCTCAAACTTCAATTTTCACCAAATTGAACTCCATAACCCCAAAATTTCCACTCAATTGATATTCAAAACTCTTCATGAAAATCCATTGGACCAATTTGAACCATCAATTGGGTGTAACCAAAGCTTTATACCAACTCAAACCCATGTATAACACAACATCCACAAAATTAACCAATCTAAGTACCACCAAATTGACTCCCCAAATCAATTCAAAACCACTCCAAACAATCTATAAAATCTTGATGACAATCTTCTACACCAAGTAGCGAAGTTGCTTAATCAATTGGACCAAATCCAAGCTCAAGCCCAACCTAGCCAAACTTGAAACCAAATAATCCAAGTGTGAGCCCATGACCAAAATGTAACCAAATCTAGCCAAAGTGGTCAACCCAAGGCCACTACAACCACCAACTGGACCCTAGGTACCATCCTAGATCCACTTAGCCCAACCTACATGATCCATGGACCAAGGGTCCTCTAATTTGGGGGATCTCTTTCCATTTTTGGCTAAACCAAGGGAAGATCCTTCACCAGCCTTCCCAAGCCCCAAGTTAATCACCATTAAGACTCCTCTGAGATTCCTGATCCAACAGAGCACTTCCTCTGGCCTGGTTGGCCGACCTAGTCGCTGGAGGAGCCAAAATCGAGAGAGCCCTCACCCAAATGCGCTCAAATTGACCCATCCATAAATTGAGCTCTTCACGGCCAAAGGGGGATTGTGCTTAAAACCTAGGGGAAACTCTGCCAAAATCTCACTAGAGCTTCTATAAACTTCTTGAGTGTAAGCCCACTGTTTCCCGCAAGCTAAAACCACTACCTTGAGCCAATTTCTCAGGCCAATTCCTTGCCGGAACCAGGACATAATTCTTCACTCCTCCAAAGTCCACCAAAGTCCAATTAATTGTGCCCACACCATCCCTAGACTGAGAGAAGTTGATCCCCCATAAAAGCTCTATCACAGAGAGTCTCTAACCTAGCTCAAGGCCAACACCTGAAAACCACTTTGATCAAAACCACACCTAGACAATTCAACATAGCCCAACAACTCATCTGAAGGCTCGTTGGACTCCTCTGAAGCTTCTCCAACCATCTGATTGAGGCCACACCTCTCAGACATAGGTATTGAGCCCTCACCTTAATCCGAGCTTAATTTGATTCTCTATGCGTATACATTGTATTTCATGCTTTATCAACCATATAGATAGGTTTGTCTTGAATAGATGAAGGTGTAGGATCAAACCCCATGCGATTTGGTTGAGTATTGAGAGAGATCTTAAAATTTGAGGTTGGACGGCTTATGGGTTAGGCCAATTGGGGACGATGACCAGGAGTCGTTTTGTCGCGTGTTTATCGTTTGAACGGCTAAGATCGCGCTATATGAGGGAATATAACACGAACCGTGGGCTGACGAGGCGCTGAGGTGGTTGGCAGCATCAAATGGTTGAGCGCTGCGCAGAAAGTTTGAAGCTGCTGAGGTTGACGTGGCACTGCGTGGATAAGTTGGAAAATAGGGATTTAAATGAATTAAATAAATTCTAGAACTTCAAAAATTCATAACTTTGCATAGAAAAATCATAAAAATAAAATAAAAATAATCTCCTACTCAGTGAACAGAGGAGAATAATGTGGACTAAAAATAAAAAAAAGTAATTGATGAGTCTTTGATTTTTAATTAATTAAATAGTCTCTGAGGTATTTTAATTTACTTTGATTAAATATTGTTCACCATGACTTGAAACTTTAAGGGTCCATTCCTCGCGACAGATGGGATGTTATCTGATTTTTCTAAGGTTAGAGAGCATCTCTGTGCTTGTAACCCTAATTTTCAAGCTTGGATAACTATTTCGGCTTAAAATAATTATATAAATTAAAATATCACTTAGAAAATTATGGGAAGAATTTTAGTAGGTTTTTTTGTGGACAGAGAAGCTTAGAAAAAATATCAAAATGATTTGAATAATTTTTATATTTTTATAGTTTGTTAAATGCTTATATCTTATATTAAATTATTTAAATTAAATATTTTTCAAAAATTAATAAAATTAATTCCAAATTATGTAGAACGGTCATGTTGACTAACTGTAAAAATTTTAAGTTTATTTGGTTAAGTTTAAGCACTAAAGTTGATTTTCTAAGAAAAAATGTATTTTTGTTCAAAAATAATTATATCAAATTAAATACACTTAGGAAAAGTATGAAAAGTGGTTTTCTGAGTTTCTTGTGATCAGGGAGTCTTAGAAAAAATAAAATTTATTTTTGAGAAAATACTTCTTTTTTAAGCTATATTTTAAATTAAAAATAATTAAAAATTGTTAAAATATGAAAATGATTCAAAGTGTGCCTAGTTATTTCCTAATCACTTGGAACTCATTAAATTATTTTTAATTTTTTTCTAAATTAATTATAAATTTTTAAAAAACTAAAAATAAAATTTCCTTAATTTCTCATTAAAATAATTATAATAAATAAATTAAAAATTATAAAAATATAAAATTTATTTCTCTGAGCTTCAGTTCTATGGACTTAGAGAGATTAAAAAAATATATAAAAAGTAATTTTTGTTATTAAAACATATTTTCTTTTTAAATAATCACTGAAAATCATTAAATAAATATAATAATTAAAATATAATTTGAAAAATCATGAAATTTTGCCTAAGTGTTTCTCTAACTTAGGTGAACTTGTAATAATTCTTCCCATGACAAAAAAAGATCTTTTTTTACTAATTAAACAAATTAATATTGAAAAATCCTTTTTTTGAATTAGAATAATTATATAAATTAAATAAAAATTTAAAAGACCACATTTTCTTCCTCCTCTGATGTTTTAAATAACTCATGATTGAGTTTCTATGAAAATTTTAAGGTAACTTGAGTTTCATTTGATAAGTTATAGGATAGGGAGACCAAGGGGGCAAAATGTTAATTTTAGAATTTTAATGTCTTAATTAAATTTTAGGATTTATCAAAGGATAAATGAGTAATATTGATCATAATAAACTTTTTGGATGATTGAAACATAATGGGTTAAAAGGTAGAAACTAATTTGTCATCCTTTTCATGATAAGGGTAAAATGGTAATTTTGATAATTATCATGATATGGAAGATGATTCAATTAAGATGATCCTAAGGTATTGGCTTAAGCTTTGAGGATGGTAATTCACTCATTTAAGGCCCACCAATTAGTAATTAGATACTAATTCTGATATTAATGAGAATTGAAATACCATTTCAATATTTAATTATCTTAAATTTATTTTGAAAATTGAAATTGAGAGGGCCTAATAGAGAACCAGGTTTGATATGTAAGAATTGTCTTAACTGGGATTAGAAAAGATGAACTTAATTAATTGATAAACACTTTCAAAAACTTTAGGCCCTACTTTAACTCTGGGCATTAAAATCCTTAATGGCTTTGGACTTGCCCTTTGGGGTGCCCATTCATATAACTGTCAAATAAAATGATAAGTGACTATCTAGTTTCTCTCATTTTTGAAATAATTAAAATGTCTAGGTTCATTAAGTAATGGGGTAATTTTAATTTAACATTGGGATGATTAATGGAACAATATAATAAGTTCAAAATGAACTAGAAAAGTTTCGAGGGATTTTAAAAGTTGTTCAGGGTCATTCCACGAACACTTTGGAATCTCTTGGATATTTTGAAGAACAAATTGAAATTGTTATATTTTATTCTATAAAATCATCCACTAAGATCTTTCGGGACTCATTGAGTCATAGTTTGAGGTTTTGGTAGCTACACCTTCATCTACTCTTGTAATTTATTTAAATTTTCTGCAAAATTCTATACCTGTTGCAAAAGTTAATCTTTCAGTGGGAATGCCGAAGATGACATGTACGCTTTTATAGTGTTATTTAAGTTCTGTCATTTACTGCAATTTACTCTTATAAAATATTATAATTACTTGGTTGTGCACTCTACTTGCAAAAATCAAAACCATTTTCAAAAATTAATCGACCTTTTCAAAAATCTAAAACAAATTGTTTCAAAGGTAACCATAAATCCTTTGCAATGTCACTAAACTTAAAACGTCATTTTGAATTTACGGGAGTCCCTCTGAGGAGGTAACCCACGATTGCTAACGAGATCTCCCATGTTTAAATGAGTTTCACAACTCTTTTAAGATAAGTAAATTCAAAAGAAAATAGTGATACCGGAATGAGAGAACTGTGAGATCCTAACCAGTGTCGCTCTAATCAACTTTAACCCCCCCCCCCCCCCCCCCCCACGACGCCCCACTTTAAACTTATCATTTAAACATTTAAACCCTAGACTTTAGGACTGCTACTTCGTTGAGGAGCTTGGAGCTAACTTTATGGGCAGCCTTCTACAGTAGCAATATACAACATCATGTGGATCTACAACAACATCTCTTTCCTTAGAATTAAACAACAATCCATATGATTTCGAGTTTGTCCACCTAGTGCGACATAAATCCTCAACTCATCTTTGGGTTATTGCACAATCATGTTATGTAATATAAGCCCTAACTTGTTTTAGGATTTCAAGGTTGTCGTTCATCACGACCTAAACCCTCACATCTTCCAGGCTATTTGTATTACCGTCTCACATAAATATAAGCCATAATTAATGAAATCGGCAGGTTTTAACATTTAAATAATTTTCTTTCTCAAAATTGAAGCAAAACCATAAGATAGTTTGGGAAGTCACCGAGGTTCTCCTCAAGATCTGTGACAACCCCTTGTTCCTCTTCCTTTGGATTCCATAACAATGTTCCAAATTTGCGTCATTTCCCTTTGACACTCCTTTGGTCTGATCTTTTGAAAAGTCCTACCCCTTGAAATTCTTGAAAATAATATTCTCTGGTCTAAATTGAGAGTTTTCATAGGTGACTTTGGTTATCTAAGATGTAATTAACTATAGGGGATTGTCTTTATAGAAAATATTAAACCTTATTTAATTTTTCATATTAAATTGGGGAACTTATCAGTCAATATAAAAAAATGGTTTTGCAGACTTAAACGGATGTCATACATTCTTTAGTTTATTTAATTGAGTCTTCACCAATAAGTAGTGTGTCTACCATTTGGGATAGATGCATTGCTTGAGGTATTAGACTCGTTTATTTAAACTACTGAGAATATGAGATCGATTTGGTCTTGTATTTTCAAATATTAAAATATAATTTTTTTCAAAATTATATATGGTGACTGATAACTTATAATTTGGCATCCGACCTCCATTCGACCGACTAATGCGACATACTCACTCGATAAATGAGCACACAGTAAATAAGAGTCACAATCAATTCGAAACAAGTTCCAGATAAGTAAAAACTAACAAATTTTTCTTATATGGAAAAGAAAATTACAAGTACCTTTTTCTTTCGACTTATTAAAAAAAAAGAAGATTCTAAGTTTTCCTCGAGCCCATTTCTAGCAGGTGGATGATCGATCTTTGCTATTAGAAGCTTTTGTCTCCTCACAGGATCCTTCGGGCTCATCTGGAATCAAAGTGGAGAACTCATCTTATTCAAAAAATTTGGGATTGACAAGGTTGTGGTGAATGAATCATTGGATAACATAATCCACCCCACGCCTAAATTGCTTCGCGTGGTCATCCTTGTGCTCTCCTTCTGAGACAAACGAGGCAATATTTTTCTTCAGCTCCATTACTTCCTTCTTCAAGGCCTCAATAGTGTCGAGGGATTCTTATGGCCTTGAGAGATTTCTCTAATTGTGTTGCAAGAGGTTCAGGTCATCTTGAACCCTCCTTAGCTCTGCCTCTAGAGAGGCTAGCTTCACATGGGCGTCTCCTAAAGACCTCTCCAACCCGACCAGTGCTAGTACCTAAAAATGGGTAGCTGGCGCAGCCATCAAGAGAAATTAGATTGCATTCTAACAAAGTTCTCGGCGACTGAAACCTTTTAGAGTTTGGTCAACCCTCTCGGACCATAACAGCTCCGGTATGAGCGATGACATGCCCTTGTTGTCAATCGACTACAGAAACCAATCCTTCGATGAGTACATACGACTGAACTGCCTGTCGGTGTCGATCCACATCCATTTGTCCCATCCTTATACAGGCTTCCTCTCAAAATCCCTCCCACTCCTTTTCAGTGGAGGGGAAGGAGGGGTGGTCATTTCTTTCATTGGTTCCTTCCATTATCTACGGACTGCTCCCCCTCCATGGTAGGTGAAAGCTCGTAGTTGAGAGGTAGATTCACCTCTTTTGACGATGACATGGATCCAAAAGAGGTAAGGAATTCGTTGTTCCTTGTCTGCTCAGTCGAAAAGAGGAAAGAAAACTCATGGAATCAGAGGTTCGGTAGAACAGCGACAATCGGTGGCAAATCGGTTGACTCTCTAGATTATGAAGAAGAGCGGGCCTCATCTACAATTTCACCCAAGGTTCCTTCAGAATCAAATCTCCTCCCATCACCTTCCCCAGCATCAATAAAATGAGAAGCATATTTTTTAGCGATATTAGTGACCTCGCCAGTCACCGTGTCTTGAAAAACAACAGTGATTTCAGACACAGAGGTAATATACTTTGAGGCCGCACTACTAAGAAGTTGATCCTCATCTCTTATGGAATTACCAGTCATCGGAAGACACTTTTGTTTTTGTTGCTTGACGACTAGCTTCTCCTTCATTACCCTTGCTCGGGCTTCCTCATCGATGTCTGAGAGGTCTCCCTTCAGCATCTGACCAAAGGAAAATATGTTGAGATTTATATACCTATTTTATACTAATTTTGATGATATTACACTTTAAAGAAAGATATTTTTGATGTTTTGTTGCAGGTATGATGAATTATGGTCTTTAGAGAATTTGGAGCAAAAAGATGATGGTCTTTAGAGAAAAAAGATGCAAAAATGAGCGAATTTGGAGCGAAATGGACCAAAATATAAAGATTTCAACTAGGGCGCCGACGGCGAGCCCAACGGCGCCAACGATGAGATTTTCTCGAGACTCCAGCCAAATATTTTAGAAGGCCCGCCAACGACGCCCTCAAGGCCGCCTACGGCGAGATCGGCGGTTATCCCAACAGGAGCATTGAATGTGGACGATTTTTTGAGGGATGCATAGACAACTCTTGGAGAAACTCTTCTACAACTTTAAAAGAAGATTTTGGCCGAAAATTGAGAGGATTTTGAGGAGTTCGAAGGTTTGAATAGCGTCCAAGATCCTCAATAGTGTGTAGAGAGTTTAATTTAGGGTTAGATTGTGAGAAATTCTTTGAGAGATTGTAAGAGAGGAAAGAAAGTGAGAGATTTCTTCCTCATTGCCGTTTCAAAGAAGAATTCTGTGTGTTATAAAGAAAGGAAGAGATTCAGAGGAACTTTGAGGAGTTTGCTTGGGGAGGAATTAGAGATAAGTGTTATTTACTTGTTGTAGTTTGTTTGACTTTGCTTATATATATAAATTCTGAGTTTTGTCGTATCTTCCCCATGAGTTCTGAGTAGTTTATTCTATCTTTCTCCTTATCTTGAGATTTTGTGAAATGGTGATTTGAATTGGTTGAGCCATGAAAATGTTAAAGAAGTTGTGATGATCTTTTTACTTCGATCTTAATTTACTTTCAATCTGGCCAATTAATTTATCAAAATATGTTGAGTTTTACTACTAAAGTGAAGATTACATCCAAGATTCAGGGAGGTCAAAGCCCTTGGAAATTGGGTGCAAATAAATAGGGAAATAAAATTATCGGGCGTAGAATTGGAGATTTTAGAGTGACAGACTAAAATCCCCAATTCGGTCATATCATTTGGGTGCTGAAGTGTAGATGTTAGCCCTCAGGCGAGGGGAATGTGGGAGCTCCAAAGTGAGAGCCGGTATCCTCCTAGCCTAGCCGCAGATTCAGTAACCCAACATATAATTAGTCAATGTTCTTTATGTCATGACCAAAGAGTAAAGAATAGGTATGCTCATATTTGGCACAATCCAATTTGAACTGATTCACTTTATCTATTCACTTTAATTTCTTGACAAGGAGAATGATGTTTTCTTATATATTGAACTTCACATTAGAAACTTTATTAGTAGAATTTATCATTTAAGAGTTATTAAAATTACATATTTATTTCAATTGCCTATTAGAGACAGATAAACAATTTGAATTATATTGTTGTGATTAAGTATTGCTTTTCTAAAATCTTAGTTCGTAGCCTCTAATATTACTCCTTGTGGGATCGATATCTAGGACTCCATTAAAGCCCTATATTACTTGAGCGATACGTATACTTGCATTGATAAGTGTGACTTTACCATTATTGAATATTTTATATATACATCTTTATCGAATATATAACTATTGTCAAGTTTTTGGTGCCGTTGTTGAGGAATTAAATCTTCTAGCAGCAGTATTAAATACTTGTATTTTTAAGCATATATAAAGTCGCGGTCAGCATTCAGTTGACTATTACCTGAACAATGCATTGCAGGACCGAAAAATGAGACTAGTCAACATCACCTCAGCGATATTCATATCCTTCGAGGTATTCGAACGGCTTGGTTCGAATACCCTAGTCGTCAGAACAGGACCATACTAATAAATGTTTCCTCCAATCCTTTATCTTATTTTCAACTACAAGCAGTTGGAGTTTTTTACCGACCTAGAACATGACAAAGCCCTTATTTTCAACCTTGAACAAATAGAAGTAACTAAATAGGTTGAACGACCATGTGATGCATTCTCGATGGCAGAAAAGAACACAGTTCATTTCACTTCTATGGAATTTGGCAACACTTGAGTTGGAATGACCCCGTATGCCTTAAAAACTCTCTAGAGCTTGTCATATAGGGGCGACTGGAGACCCTACTTAAATTGGTCTCAATAAAATACCATATCCTTACACACATCGTTTGTCGTGCGTGTCGATCCTAACACCCCCTGAGGATGATGCTGTCATAAAATAATATATTTCATATGCAATTCCTTCACCTTGTTCTTTATCAAGAACAAAGGATCAACACTTTCGATAAAGACATAAAGGGTGGGAGAATATTTGGGAGCCATCACAAACAACAAATGATGACTAGAGGACAAAGGAAGAGGAAGGAATGAAGGCACGAAGGAAGAAATCAGATAATGTAACGGGTATAAAGCTGTCTCTCACCCATATGAAACGAGATGTTACATAATGCTAAGATTCACACTAAACAACTTTTATTATTTATTTAAATAATTTTTTATTATAAATAATATTATTACAGATCTCAAAAAAAATATTTTATAAATGGGTCTTAAAAAGGCTTTAGTTCGGATGTACCCCTTCCGAGTCAACGTTCGGAGGACCAACTCTCCTCGAACCTAATTTGCTCCACTCAGTTAGCATTGCACTTGAACTTACTCAGAAAGTTTGACTCACGAAGTACTCTTAGTTCGTATAACACCATTGCCATCCCACTTTTCAAAGTGGTGACTTCCATTCGCAAGGTGGCTAACTCTTAATTCGTGGTTGCTAAGCAAGTTTACACTTCTCGCATAAGATTTTCAGCAAAACCTTCAGCCGCTCTCTCTGAAGGACCAACTGTTCCCACCGAAGGTCCTATTACGTTTGTTCGCCACTGGAAAGTGGCCAAGTGAGGTCGAAAGAGTGGGAATAGCTGCAAACAAAATATTGAGCGACCAATGCCCCCTTGCTTCGATCAATGGTAGAAGTGTCGCAATCACATATTGTGGCCCTACTGCGATAGTGGGAGCGGGTTCAGAAAGTG
>NW_018164671.1:723003-752593 GCF_001263595.1 Phalaenopsis equestris
ACTGCTTTTGTGGTACCTGTTTCAGCAGCATCTCTTGATGGTCCACCATCATTGAGATCCTTTGATCTGACGTATTCATCTATATTGAGATAATGTCAAGAAGTTACTAAAAACCTCCAAAAATTAGAGAAAAATTCTTACATGCTTAAAAATTTAGCCTTTGAAGAAAGGTCCTTCGAGAGTGTGTTTATCTCTCGCAATGGGGCACCTCCGTTTTCCTACAGTGGCGACTAGGGAAGGCTGATGAGTATCATGTCCGCCAACCCCTCTTCACCGACCTTGATGCCTTCAACAATTAGGCCTTGCTGGCCCTCAAGAATCACACCCACGCTAGGCCCTTGAGCTGGGTTTCCTTAGAAAGGTTTTTTCAACACCTGCCGTCAGGACCCTCAGACAAGTAGACTTGATCGGCCGACATAAGTTTAAGTCTCAACCATTTTTCCTTCTTCACGACCTTTTTCTTCTTTATAGGGGCAGAGATTCAAAAGCTCGCCGTAACCAAAATTTTGGGATCCATCTTATCTTGGCTCATTCCATCAGTCATGATAGACCTCGACTATCTGGGGAAACTTGGTGGCAAAAAATGTAAATGACAACCCTGTAGTCCTATTTATAATGCTCATTTGGAATGAAATCCAATGAAAAATTAACTATCAAATTAATTTTCTTAATTTTAGAGTCCCTGAGTTTTTAATAGTTTCCTTGTCCTTATAGTAGCTGTCACTATCAAGGAGTAGAAAAACTCAGGGAACTAATATGTATGCATCAAAGCTATCAACACAAATCTCAAAGCAATCAAACGACTAAGGATGACGACCGAAACGTCAGGCTGAAGGAGCACAACTAGCTATCCGACAACCGCCTACTCGATCAAGTCAACCAAAATATAATGTCGGTGGATCTAATCGGTAGACCACACTTGCAGTCCGAGCCACCTAAGCTTTTTGCATGGGCATTCAATTACAACTAGTCGACCGACTGACTTTACCTTGACAGGATCAATCGTCACGAGATCGATCACCCGAGCCGACCAAACTCAAATATGTCGACTACCTGATAATTGTTGTATAACACTCAAATTGCAACTCAAATATGATATTAAATTAGCGCATTAAGTGCATTAAGTGCGGTTTCTATAACGATTCCCTCCTTTATGTAATTTTACAATTAGGTCACTATTAAATTGGTAGCCAGAAGATGAATAAAAGGACTTTTCCCACCACTTCTCTACTAGGAATTCTTGAAGAGCTCCACTCTCTCTCTCTCTCTCTCTCTCTCTCTCTCTCTTCTTTCAAAAGACAATGTAGGGTTCAACATATTATACTCTATAGTGCTACAATGTTTTTTTCCTATAGATCTTAAATGGTTATATTATAACTATTTTATTGTAGTTATATTATAGATAATGTACTATTACTTTAAGGGGTGATTGGAAATCACTTCAATTTTTTTTAATTTCATTCTATTTTATTTTATTTTTGTTTTGATTTGAATTAACCTATGTTTGGTTGAGGCTAATACTTTTAAAAATACTCAAAATATTTTTTTAGTTGTTTTGAGTATTTTAAAAACAAGTTAATTAATTTTAAAAATTTAAAAATTCACATAAAAATTCACATCAACCAACATATTTTTAAAAATAAAAATAGAACAAAAAATGATACCAAATGCGCCCACATTCCCTAATAATGTAGCATATAGTTATTGTCATGTTATAATTGTGTTGTAGATATTGGGATGATGTTTTAAAATATATGTTTCAATCATATTTGAATCTTATTAAACTTTTATATCAAATTTTATTCAAATTATGATTTAACCTTCTTTCATCTTTATTGATGTATAATTTGAACATTATTCAATTTTTTTTTATAAATCTCATGTGAATGAATGAGAGTAACGTTAAATTGTTAGAAATATTATGCAACAATACATAAATTGTTTTGTTATGATGCACAAACACTTTTAATTAAGGAGATGAGTTGTGTCATATATTTCTTAAACACAGTCACTTATTTAACACGCCCCTGATGTGTGCAATTTAAATAATATTAAAATAAAAAAGGACACGCGTGTTGGACATTTTTTAAATGTTTTTTAAAACATTTATGATATGTTTTTTATTAGTAAAATTAATAAAAAAAATATCTTTTTTATTTAAATGTTTTTTAAAACATTTATTTAAAGGTTGACTTATTCATCTGATTTCTTTTCTTGCAGAAGAGCTCAAGCGGTTCTAGTTTTTAACGTCTTAATTTTTTAAAGATAACACTATTGATTTTCTTTATTTTTGCATTAATAAGTTTTATTATAAATATTTTTTATAATAGAAGTAATAGCTTGCATGATTTAAGTAACAGAAGAGCTCAAGCGGTTCTTCCTTGCAAGATTTTAATTTGAGTTAATAGCTTGCATATGCAAGTTTCAATCAAAATTCAAGGCATTATTCTCCTTTAAAAACATAATAATTAAAAATAAAAAAAAAACAAATTTATTTCTTTTAATAACTACAGAAATGAATATATACTGATAAAATGTGGATTAAACAAAAAGTTACATTTCAAAGCATAATCAAATGGAGTAAACCTGCATCAAATGAGGGAACTAAGGCGTGTTTGGCTACAACTTAGATTTACATTAAGACCGTGTTTGGGGACTTTATTTGGTGCGGTGCATTTTGAAAACACACTAGAACCACAGAACTAAAAAGGTTGTGTTTTTAAACCACAGAAATCAGCATTTTCACACCATTCATGATTATGTGCAATGAGAGCTTTCTACCCGAGGTTTGGCTTTTCAAAAAAAAAATATAATAGTCACTGCAGTTTTTTGAATAAAAAAATTATTTTTCAGCAGCTTAATAATAAGTTGCAACTGACTCAAACAGACCCTAAGTAATATTTATCAAATCTAGATTTATCTTTGACGACAGACTTGACGAGCGAATATGGAATAAATCCGCCTCATAATCAGATTTAATAAATCTAGATATACGCCGAGAAGAAGGCGGAAAGTGAGAAAAAACATACATAATGCAAGAAAATTTGATTTAATGAAGTGTTGGATTTAACATTATGTTTTTTGGTGTTTGGCTCGATATAAGCTAAATTTATAGCTAAATCCTATTAATAGTGATACACCATTAACAAATTTTTATCATCCAACACGAATCTCGATGCATAACACAAATCTCGAGATGATATTTTAAATAAGAAACATTCAAATATTGGTAAAAGTCATCCAGAGCTCTGATTTCAGCAAACTTATAATTAAACTGACCGGTTCGATGAGACGGACCTAATGATATAAAAACTAGCCCAATCCGAGTCAAATCAAGCCCAAATCAAGTCATTAAACCACACTTAGAAGATTTTCGGACAAATTCAAAAATTCAAACAGTTGTCGAATATGACAAGTTTATACTCAAATCGAGTGTCTCGACAAGACAAATCCAACTAGCCCAATATCACTGAATTTTGATATCATTAAGACACTCAAATGTCTATTGAACGACATATTATTGAGGGAATCTCTCCAAACCGTCCAATCAAAATGATTTATATTCTTGCATTAATGACACTCAGAACATTATAAATAGACATCTACCCCTCTCATGAGCGGGGGCGAAAGCCTTGGGAGAGAGCTTGAGGGTTTGAGAAGGAGCTGAAGTCCAGCACCACCGCCGATCGTCATCGAACACCGTAGACGACATCAACCATCACCGATCGTCGGCGACCACCGCCGATCGTTCTCCATCGCCGATCGACATCAACCACACCGATCATCGTCGACCACCGCCGATCGTCATCAACCACCGCCGACCAGACGTCGTCAGTCAACATCGTAACTTGGAAACTCTAGCAACCCTCTCTCGTCTGTTGGATAAAAGCTCACCACTACGGTCCATATGCCAACAATGACTTACGTGATCATCAGCTCATACAGTTCCTAAATTCGGCCCCAGCGGCCTGCAGACGTCATCAATTACGGTTGTAAACGAGCAGAGCTTGAGCGAGCTCAGGCTTGGCTTGTGCTCGACTCATTCGAAATAGCTTGTGTTTGAAATCAGCTCGTGTTCAAAATTGGCTTGTGAACAGTATGTTCATGTTCGACTCAAAATTGGCTCGGAAAAATTAAAGTGAAAAAAATAGATGTAAAGTGTGAGATTTGAACCTGGACCAAATATATACAAAAGAAGACACCGACCACATTACCATACGAGTTGTTATGATTTAAATTTAGATATAAATATATATAATATATTATTATGTAAATAATATATGTAATATATTATTATATAAATAGTTATATATATGTTTTAATTTCAAGTTAGAACGAGCCGAACACGAGCGAACAAAGAGTTGTTCGTGTTCGACTCGTTTTTAATTTGAGATTTTGAGCTTTTAAAAATTTGTTCGTGGTCGGCTCGTTTACTCAACGAACGAGCCGAACACGAGCTACTTAATGAGCCGAACACAAGCTGTTCGTGAACAACGAGCTTTTTTGACAATCCTATCATCAATATTCGCCCCAATGACCTACGTGGTCATCAACTCATGCAACTCCCGACTCCAGTCCCAACGGTCTATGGACGTCACCACTGCTCACCACTACGGTCAATATGCCAACAACGACCTACACGGTCATCAGCTCATGCAGTTCCCGACTTCGGCCTCAGCGGACTACAAACTTCATCAATGCTCGCTTCAATGACCTACGCAGTCATCAGCTCATATAGTTCCTGAATCAGGCCCAGCGGTCTACGAAAGTCATCAATATTTGTCCCAACGACCTACGTGGTCATCAGCTCATGCAGCTCCCGACTCCGGCCCCTGCGGCCTACGGACGTCATTAATACTCGCCAACTATGGTCTACGTGATTCACTGTTCCCGCAACTGCTTACTATGACTTCTATGGTCAATCAACGCTTTTAGAGCAACCATCTACCACACTCACAATGGACTACTACCTCCGCAACAATCAACAATGACCCTTGCAACTTGTTTTCACCGAGAACTGTAGTCAAGTTACAGTTATGCAACTTCGTAATTATATATTCCCTAATTTAGGGGAAGAATGAACTTGTGTACTCATCATTCATAGTAAATTATTTCAACTGGGTTAGGCCCCGTGGTTTTCCCCCTTTCAAGGGATTTTCACGTAAAAAGTCATGGTGTCTCATCCTACTTTTTTTTTATTACCTGTGTGTGTTGAATTCTCATGCAATGCTAAGATGATAATCCATTACATACCACCGCGAATTTTCTGGCACGCATCAAATAGTATGCGACCAAATATCGCCGTAAAGATGCCAAATATTACACAAGCATCAAATTTATAATAGGAAGCCAAACTTTCTCACTACTATGAGATGCTTGATAAGTCATGTAAGTTATTATTATTGAATGTCCCATTGCTTCAGTTTAGATGACTAGGAGGTCCTCTAGATGAATCGGTTAATGTTGCTCGAGAAGGTGGACTACTACCTCTAGTTGCCACCTCATCACTATGGCTATGAATTTAGTTCGAAGAGCATTAATCACTCAAAAAATAATTTGAATTTTGGCTCGGGAAAAGAACAGATCGAAATAAATGAGTCGAACTACGAGCCAAAATTTTTGATCGAATTTTTTTCAAACTGATTTTGATCCGACTCCAGTTCGACTCAAAAATAGATTGTTAACAATCATGTTGATGTTGCGACCGTGAGTTTAACGAATTTAGCTCGAATATTATTAATCACTTGAAAATTGATTCATATTTTGGCTTGAATCGAGCTTGAATTGGAATAGATAAAGGAATCCAAGAGATGCAAATTGCTTATGTATTTAGTTTAATTCAAGAAAAATTGTCAATTTTAAAACCTGTTTGAGGTGTAAGGTTTTTAAAATGATTTGAACATTAAAAACTGTTGAGAAATTAGGGCGAGAAAAAACTAGAACGACACAAATCTAGAAGAACACAGAGATTTAACGAGGTTTGGCAAAGATGCCTACGTCATCGGAAGCAGAGCAACGAGTTTCCTTTCAATATTCAGAAAAGAGATTTACAGAAATCAGGGATACCTTTTGGGGTTACTAACAGGCCTATTTATAACCCCAGGAGTAAACCCTAAGAACAATATGCAATTACAATATTACCCCTGTACCATACCGCGGGGCTTTGCCCCCGTACCCCAACCCACGTAACTTCCCAATTTAGACAGATTCTTCCACTCCGCTCCGCTTCGATCCAGCTTCTGTCCCTATATGGTATATGAGCCATATCATAAAAAAATCTCCACCTTGGCGAATATTCAGCCCCTTAGGAAAAAAAATACCTGGGACTTACACCTGCACCACTGTAGGTTGGGCCACCATGCTTCTCTAGCAACTACAAACATTCAACAAGTCCAAGCAATGCAAGAACTTGTTGATAGTAATCGGCTTGGTCAACATATCAACTGTATTCTCATCAGTATGAACCTTCTGCAACAGTATCTCCCCAGAAGCAATCAACTCTCTGATCTTGTGATACCTGACATCAATGTGCTTGGTTCTCGCATGGTACACCTGGTTCTTAGCCAGATAAATAGCACTCTGACTGTCACAATGTAATTGAACCCCACCATGCTCAACGCTCAGTTCCTTTACTAGCCCAACAAGTCATAAGGTTTCTTTAGCAGCTTCAGCTACTGCCATGTACTCAGCTTCAATTGTAGATAATGCCACAATAGACTGAATTGTTGATTTCCAGCATATATGTCCTCCACCAAGAGTAAATACATACCAAGTTGTAGACCTTCTACCATCCAAATCACCTGCGTAGTCTGAATCAACCCCACAACTGAAGGATCATTCTTCTGACTGCCAAAAATAATTCCATGTCCTACAATTCCCTTCAGATACCTGAAAATCCACTTGACTGCTTCCCAATGTCGCCTTTCAGGTTTAACCATGTATTTGTAGACTTGACTAACAACATGAGCCAAATCAAGACGACTACATACCATAGCATACATCAAGCAGCCAACTGCACTGACATATGAAACCTTTGCCATGTCTTCAATTTTTGTATCAGTCTTAGGACAGTGTTTTGAAGAAAGCTTAAAATGATTTGCCAAAGGAGTGCTCACAGGCTTTGCATTGCTCATCTCAAACCTTTCCAACACTTTCTCAACATAGCCTCATTGAGATAGATATAATCATCTTGAGCCTCTGTCTCGATGAATCTTCATTCCAAGAATCTTCTTCGTAGGTCCCAAGTCTTTCTTGTCAAATTCCTAGCTTAATAAAGCTTCCAAACCACAGACATCATTCATATTTTTTGCAGCAATCAGTATATCATCAACATACAGTAACAAAAAAATAATAGAACCATCATCAATGCTCTTCACATAAACACAACGATCATACTCACATCGTCTGTAGCCAATCTGCATCATGTAGGAGTCAAACTGTTTGTACCATTGTCTTGGAGACTGTTTCAACCCACACAACGATTTCTTTAACTTTAACCTGCAAACCAGATGCTCTGCTCTTGTCCATGTTGAGTGAACCCTTATGACTGCTCCATGTAAATCTGCTCCTCCAAATCACCATGCAAGAAAGCTGTTTTAACATCCATCTGCTCCGAATGCAAATCCTAAATGGCTACTAATGTAAGAACTGCAGTGATTGAAGTATGTCTGACCACAGGAGAAAAGATTTCATCATAATCTATCCCCTTTTGCTGTGAAAATCCCTTTGCAACCAGTCGAGCCTTGAATTTTTCCCTCTCTTTTTCTGATACTGCTGGTTTCCTTTTGTAGACCCATTTGCACCCATTGGTCTTCTTTCCCTCTGAAAGATGAACTAGCTCCCAAGTCCTATTTTTCTGCAAAGACTCAATCTCCTCAACCATTGCACCGATCCATTTTTCTTTATCATGGCTAGTGATAGCTCTTTGAAAAGTGGTTGAATCATCGCTGCTGATGAGAAGTGCACATGAGACTAAGTCTTCATAACTCAATCTGTTATGAGGTCTTACATTGGTGCTTCTCTGTCTATCTCTGACTAGATTGTAATTCTGTAGATCATCTGGAATAGAATCACCAGGTGTTGTATTTGAACTTTCATCTCTCTCAGAAGCTACTGGCTGTTGTTCTAAATCCATCTGCACTGCATCTGAACTGGAACTGCTCCCTGACACATTGTCTTGATTCTGTTGTAACATAAACTGTTCATCAAAAATTGCATCTCTGTTGATCACCATCTTCTTTGCAATCGGGTCCCAAAACTTGTATCCTTTCACATCTTTCTTGTAGTCCAGAAAGATGCACTTCTTGAATTTTGCATCAAGTTTGGATCTTTCATCTCCAGGTACATGCACATAAACATGACAACCAAAAATTTGTAAATGATCAAATTTAACTGGATTGCATGTCCATACCTCTTCTGCGACCTTGCCACCCAATGATGCTCGAGGTGATCTATTGATGAGATAGCATGCCATATTCATAGCCTCTGCCCATAAACTCTTAGAAAGCTCTGCATTCAGTTTCAAGCACCTTGCCCTTTCAGTTAAGGACATTTTCATCCTTTCTGCCACACCATTCTGCTGTGGTGTCTTCCGCACTGAAAAATGCCTCTGAATCCCATGCTCCTCACAGAACTTTTGAAACTGTGAATCTGTGTACTCTGTGTCATTATCAGACCTCAAATACTTCATCTTTCTGCCAGTTTGGTTCTCCACCTCAGCTTTCCACAACTTGAATTTAGAGAAAACTTCAGATTTTTGCTTCAAGAAATACACCCAAACTTTCTTGGAGAAATCATCAATAAAGGTGATGAAATACTGAGATCCTCCAAATGACAACTCCCTAGTAGGGCCCCATACATCATAATGCACATAATCAAGAATGTCTTCAGTTTTGTGTTTTTCAGTCATAAAACTGACTCTAGTCTGTTTTCCAGGCATATAGAACTTACAATGATCGAGCTTGCAGCTTTTAACCCCATACAACAGGTTTCTTATATGCAATTCTGTCATCCCACGTTTACTGAGATGACCCAAACGCATATGCCATAGCTTTGTACTATCATCATCTGACTTCACAGAATGAACTCCACCTACAACTGTACCACCTACAACTGTACTCCTACAACTGTACTCCCCAACAGTTTGTAGATATTGCATGCAATTAACTTTTTTTTCATCACCGTCAGTGCACCCTTAACAATTTTGATGGTTTCCCTATCCTCATCTGCCTTATGAATAAAACCATTTCTGTGTAGAGTGCCCAAAGAAATCAGATTCTTCTTCAAATCTGGAATATGTCTGACATCACATAACGTTCTAACTATGCTATCATACATCTGAATTTTGACTTCTCTATTTCCAACTATATTGCAGCATATATCATCACCCAAATAGACTGAGTCGGAAATAGTTGACCTGTATGAAGTAAATCACTCCCTGTTAGGTGTTATGTGATAAGAGCACCCTGAATCAAGAATCCATACATCCGTGAACTGAGTTGATGAAACTGAGAGCATATCGCCATCACTGCAATCTGAATTTTCACTCTGCACCACATTTACAGACTTCGATGAAGTATCACATTTCTCCCCAGTCTGTTTCTTCAGCTGTGGACAATCTCTCTTCATATGACCTGACTCCTTACACTTTTAGCAATGATTTTCTTTTTTGCCTCTAGACTTTGATATGGAATTTAGCCTTCCAGATCCCTCCTTCTCTTTCTTCCTTCCACGATCCTGCTTACCCTTAACATATACTCTTCACATATAAATTGTCACCGTGAGAGTTTTCCCCTGCATTCTGCTTCCGCTGGTTGTGAGCCAACAATGCTGCAGTAATCTCATCCACTTTGATTGTTTCTTTCCCACATGTCAGAGTAGTCACCATGTGTTCATAGGAAGAGGGCAACGAACACAATAAAATCATCGTTTGATCTTCATCCTCAATACTCACATCAAGTCGTGATAAATCAGTGATTATTTGATTGAAGTCATTAACTTGTTGCGCCAGATCAGACCCTTCTTGCATCTTCAACAATACAACTTTTGCTTCAGATACAACTTGTTCGTCAGAGATTTAGCCATAAACTGATTTTCCAATTTCTTCCTAACTTCTCCTGAAGGCCTGAAGGTTTCATATTCATCACGTGATACATAACCTCATCTGCTAGGCATAGTCGTATCGTCGTAGTCGCTCGTTGCTGCAATTCTTCCCAATCTTCATTCTCCATGGAATCAGGTTTTATTGCCCGCAAAGCTTTAAGGTTCCTTGTTGAGCCAACAGATCTTTCACCCTGGTTTGCCACAATCCGAAGTTACCAATTCCACAGAACTTCACCGCCTCAAATTTTGCACCAGAAAAAGCCATATGAAAATTGATCCAGCAACAAAACTTTTTTGCAAAAAATTCCTCTGCAAAAATCCTTGCTTAGATTTTTTTTTGAGTGCTGGAAATATCTTTGGAGCAAATATTTTCCTTCCCAGATCCACAGCCAACGACAAAGCTTTTGGAAAATCCTTCCTGCAGTAAAAGAAAATCAATACAGGGAATATTCCCCTTTTCTTTTTCAATTCCAGCTAAGCGTTGTTCTCCCTTTATTCCTTTCCCTTTTTTTTGACAAGTCTCCAAGAAAGCCTCCGCAGAAGGAAACTCCAGAAAGGAAACAGAGGAATATTCTTTAGTAAATCCCAGATTCTATGAGATTTTCTTCCTCTTCGCTATCTCTTCCGCGAATTCGCCTGCAAATTTTAAATTTTTTTTTCAGCAAAGGCCTCTACATGCAGCACTCGAAATCTTCCTGATTTCGGCTCCCCCGATCAAGAGTGAATCGCTAACAAAAATCTCACACGAGCGAACAGGAGTCTCCCGCGAACCGTCCGCTTCCGCTCCGAACGCCCCCAGTAGCCTTCCACACGAACGGAAGAACGCACCTTGCCCGATTCGCAGATCTTCGTGCAATCAGTAATCTGAAACTTGTCGCGACTCCTCCTGCAGCCTGCTCTTCCTCCGCCGCAGACTCCTCTTCTCCCCGCGCTTCCAAAAGGTTTTGCGAACGATTCATTCCTGCGACCTTCCCAACTCCCGAACCGTCTGCCCAGGCGACGAACGACTTTGTTTATGCTCCGTCCGCAAATCGAAAAACTTTCGCGAACAAATCCTCCCTTGCCTGCTCTTCCTCCGTCGCAGAACTTGTCTGCCAAAACGACGAATCCTCCTTCGTCCCTGCGCCGATCTCTTTTCTGCCCTTGAACCTGGCTCTAATACCACTTGTTGAGATATTAGGGAGAGGAAAAACTAGAACGACACAAATCCAGAAGAACATAGAGATTTAAAGAGGTTCGGCAAAGATGCCCACGTCCTCGGGAGCAGAGCGGCGAGTTTCCTTTCAATATTCAAAAAAGAGATTTACAGAAATCAGGGATACCTCTTGGGGTTACTAACAAGCCTATTTATAACCCCACGAGTAAACCCTAGACACAATATGCAATTACAATATTACCCCTGTACCATACCGCGGGGGCAAACCCACGTAACTTTCCAATTTGGACAGATTCTTCCGCTCCGCTCCACTCCGCTCCGCTTCGATCCAGCGTCTGTCCCGATATGGTATATGAGCCATACCATAACAAGCAATTAGGGCGAGGAAAAACTAGAACGACACAAAAACTAAGTCTGTTTGGCTGCAATATGAATTTACGTTAAATAGAGCTTATCAAATATGATTAATTCATATTTTATCAAAATGCAGAGAGTGGAAGAGTTCGTGAGAGATGTCAAAATAAATTCACCTAGCAATCAGATTTATAAATCCTATTTTACGTCGATAAAATGATGGAGCACAAGAAAATTTGATGTAATGGGGTGTTGGATTTAAGTTCTATTTTTTTATATTGGTTGGATTTAAGTTAAATCCACATGCATTTAAGAATCTTAATATACATATTTCAAATGAAACATATTAAGAAAAATAATAGAATATTTATGAGGCACACAAAAAATTCAATTTATGAGATATATGAAGAGTGTTTAGTAGTCTCTGAACTAGGGTTGTCAAAATGTCTCATTGTTCACGAATAGCTCGTGTTCAGCTCATTCGCTAAGTTAACGAGCGGAACACGAACAACACAAACAACACAAACAAAGATTAGTTCGTTCGTGTTCGGCTCGTTTTGGCTCGAAATACTACTAATCAATTATATATATATTTCTTTGATGAATAGTATTTTAAGAAAAACTTAATCGACTACAAGACTACAAATATTTATAATCAATTAAAAGTATTCATTAAGAAAATAGAATAAAAACTATTAAATTAGATTCAAATGATATTTTAATATAAACAGTAATTTTTAAATCTTGCTTAAATACTTAACATCTTATCACTACTTGATTAGGGTTGTCAAAACGACTATTTGTTCGTGAACGACTCGTGTTCGTTTCTCTAAGCAAATGAGCCGAACATGAACACACTTTTTGAGCTCAAAATATCAACGAGCCGAACACGAGCTGAACCTGCTCGTTTACACCCCTCCGTTGGATGTAATATTTTCTCATGAATGTGAGAGAGGAGTGTGTTCTATGTGCTTATTTATGATTTTAACGTGCAGAGCCGTAAATAAAGGAATTTAGAGGTGATATGTGTAAAATCATTTATTTTGTTTACTGTGTGAAGCCCCTGCTCCTGCAAATCATTCAGCTTCCGTCGTTGCTTCCGCTCCTCCATGGGCTCAGTAGAAGCTCTCGTAGCGCATATCCAAGGCCTTTCGGCAAATCCCGGCGAAATCGCTCACCTCCACGCCATTCTCAAGCAATCGGAGGAGACGCTTCGCGTGCAGGCGTCTCGTCTCGTCCCTTTTATCGAGCAACTCGATCCTTCCATTCATTCCCTCGGTTATCTCTATCTTCTGTGAGTTTCCTTTGCTTTCATCTATGTTATCCTTCCTTTAAGATCTTCCAAAATCGTCGTTTGTGGTTTTTTGTTTGATCTTCGGTTAATTAGCGATTTATGTACCCTTAGGTCATGAGTGCGGTCGATTTTTTTATCATAGTAGTTGTGAATCTTTCGCGTTAATCAAATTGGATTTGTGCTCTTCACTGTTTTTTTTAATTGCATTAAGCTGCCGGATAAGAACTGTTAAATGAATTAGGTTAGTTTCTTGTTTGGTGTCTTGAGGTTTTCAGGGGTTTAAATTTGTTAAGAATGAAGGGAGTCGAACAAACCCTTTTGGCATTTGTGTTTGGTTTGTGATCGACATGCTTTTGATGTTTGTCTTGTAGAAGAGTTTGGGAGAGAGTACAGAGTGCTTTTTTTCATCAAACATGATGGGAGTCTCTAACATGTCTAGTTTTTATTTATTTTTCATTTTTAATATGATATCTACTTGCAAGCTCTTACCTTTCTTTAGTTGAGCCTTTTTGTTTTAATCTTTCTTGGGTATTTTGGATGCTGGTTTAATGAATCGAACTATTTTGGATGCTGGCTAATGAATCAAACCTGTATGGACGATGGAATCATTGAATGCCAGTTTATAAATCATCAATCATCATATAGAAGCATAATAGGTCCTATCCTCAGTTCCTATTTCTCTAAATACATCCTGTAGATTTGCATGGCTTCATGGAACGTGGTTTGATTTTATTGTATGCAAAGTTTTTTAAGCAAAGTTTGGATGCTGGTTATGAATCAAACTATTTTGGATGCTGGCTAATGAATTAAACCTAGAAGGATGACTGAATCATGGAGTGTCAGTTTATAAATAATCAATCATCATATAGAAGCATAGCAGGTCCTTTCCTTGGTTCCTATTTCTCTAAATACATCCTGTACATTTGCGTGGCTTCATGGAATGTGGTTTGATTTTATTGTATAAAAGTCTGCTAAGCAAACTTTGTAACTGGACTTTATGAAGCGGGTGCATTTTTAGACGACTCGTTATTTCTCAAGCTAAATAATATGAAATTCCATCTTCTAAGTTTGGTTGTTCTAGTTAAATACTATAATTATGCATAGAAAACTCCTATTCTGCTGTACATCACATGCCATTCTGTTCTATTTTCGTCTCTTTTTTCTCCTTTGCTGTTGGGATGGGTTCTTTGCGTCGGAAAATTATTATTATATTCCTCAAGCATGAGCAAAACAGATTGTGACGTCAAAAGATTATGATGCTTTTTCAATCTTGATCAATTTATTACAACTTCACTCTGAGTGGGATCCTAGTGCGATGAAGTAAATAAATTATTAGATTTGGGATGTGATATGTGCATATTATATATTCATCTTGATATTACGAAATCACTTTCATCAAAACTATGTTTAGAGTGTAAAATGGACTGCAAGAATTTTGCGGTCCTACAGAAGAAAGTCATTATATTTCAGCCATGGTTTTCTATGCTTTTCTGTTATATAAAGCATTCACATTGGAAATGTCCTGCAATCTGTTTATCCTCAAAACTGCCTATCATGTTATTGTTGTAAGAGGAATGACATGAATATAACTTTTAGTGGTATAGAAGTCTTATTTTTGCCTACCAGTTACTGCAGTGTGCCTGTACAACTTGGTTTGGTTCTGCAGAACTCAGCGACATTCTTAAAGAGTCCTGTTTTATCTGTCTTCCAAGGTACTTCACTAGTGCAGCCTTATCTAGTGGCATGATCAACAATCCATATGAGTTGTTGCTTCTATTAAGCAATCATAAATTTCGTTTAAACTTATTTAAAAATTTCAATCCCTGAATCTGCATTAGTATACATCTAATTGTTAAGAAAAGTGTTCCTGACAATTTACTTTCTGTTTTAATATCCTTTTTTTATTTTTGAGGAAAAAACTTATTTTCCACTACTATTGTAGCTTCCTACGAACAGTGGTTTACTTTGTTAAATATGTTTTGGATTTTTTTTTTTTTTTTTTGCATTTTTAATTAAATTTTTTTGTTGGGGTTTATTTGATTAAATTATCTTGCTGTGGTTTATTTGATAGGGAAGCATATTCATCTGGACCGATTGCAAGCGAAAATATTAGCAGTTTCCTTGCATGTGTTATTGGATTTATCAATTTCTGCTCAGCAGAACAGATTCGTGTAGCACCTGAAAAATGTATGATATGCTCAATGGCCCTGAGCGAAAAATCAATTAGCTGCTCTCTTTTCAATTTTATTTTTCTATAGCTCTTAAAATGTTTTCGTAATGATCATTTTTATGCCTATTCCTTTCACTTTTCTGTAGTTATATCTGTGTGCAAGAGGTTCAAGGATCAAGTAATTCTGCATCAGGTGCCATTACAGGGGGTTGCTCCATTGAGGACCGCTGTTCGAAAGCTTCAATCTTCCTATGAGCAATTGACTGCACTTCATCCCGATTTCCTTCTCCTTTGTCTATTGTCAAAGTGCTACAAAGCAGGCACAAGTATTTTGGACGATGTCGTATTGGAAATTGATCAGCCCAAGGACTTTTTTCTGTATTGCTACTATGGGTAAGTGTATAGGTTGCCCTGAATTATACTTGTGTTACAATTCTCTCCTAAAAAAAATCCAAATACGATTGAAAACATGCAGATGGTGCGTTAGATTGAATTATTTAACAAACAGTAGTATTTTTAAATGTCATTGCTTCACCCTCTCTAAGATTTTACATAATCAGGATGAAGGTTTATGAATCTTGCTGTATATTTCTTATTCTATGATATTAACCACTGGATGTTGGGTTTACAATTTTTTATTATAAAACCATGCTGTATAAAATTTCAATATGCATGTGAAGTTGGACACGTTTTCCTTCATTCTTCCGTTACCTGACAATAGCTTTTTTTATTTTAGGAAGAAGAGTCAATCTTAGCTGCCATTTCATATCAATGTGTTTTGAATGTTTCTCCTGTGTATTATTCAATCATGCTTGCTGTCAGACCTCCATTGTCTAGGCTGGAACTTTTTCACTTCATTTGAAATTTGCTTACTTTTGATCTTGTTCTTTTGATAAATTTTGAATTTTTAACAACTTTGGATCATATATAGTTATGCTTGTTTTCTACAGTTCTACATGATGTACTTATTGAAGTTTCTTTGTATTTTGGTTTTAAGTGGTCATAAGAGGTTATTGTAGATTTGATGCCATATTTGTTCTAGAAGGCATACTTTTTGCTTCCACTAGAATAGCCTTGCATAGATGTTGGAATCGTTTAGCCGCCTGAATGAGGAATTTGCAAGAGGCCAGAGTTGAGAGGGGGATTTTTTACCTATTTTGAACATGTTTCAAAATTTGTTAATTTTGTGAAGTGGTTGTGGAATGAACCTAACAATTACTTACACATTTATTGAGCATACAGTGGTTCTATGAGAAAATTCTTTGTTGGGGTGTGGGGTGGGGGAAATGAACGTACTAGAGAGATGTAGAGAACCGAATTTCCATTGTACAAGCATACAAAAAAAGTATTTTTATATCATGCAACAAATTAAAATAAGCAAGCTGATTTACTTGTGTGTCTATGCATGCAACACAGCAAAATAAAAAATTGCATTCAACAGTTCAAATATAGAAAGGTTGATTTACTTTTGAGTGGGACAAGCTTAGCCACTCTTATAAAGGTGGTTTATATCTGATGTCATATATTACATTCTTTTACTTTTAAATAATCCTATAAACCGTTATGTCCTAGCAATAGTTTAATCTATGAACTTTTCGTTACTATGTGCTATTTTTTATGCATTGAGGAATACCAATTTAGTCATAGCCAAATTTAAATTCATCTTTTCTTCATCATCTAAATAATTCTTCTTTCTACTTGTTGATGATAATGCAGATTATTCTAAAAAAATCATGATTTCCATTTGGATGGTATTAGATATCATACTAGTGCCAATTGAAGGTGGATTTGGGTGAATAGCTTCGTTACCTTTACACAATGTATTGGAGTTCATAGATTTGAGGCTTGAATACTCCCTCGACAATGTTGGGGTAAGATTGTGTGCATAGACCCTCGATTGTTGCTTGTATAATAAGTTGATACTAGGCATTTATTGAGTATAATGAGAATTAATATGGTGCACATTCAAGAAGAAATGTGCATCTCATGCATTTTGAAGTTATTAAAGATTTCTATGATGAAGCAGTGGTTAGTTTGAGAGGCAATTATGGATTGATCATGAGCTTCCAATACTTCATTATCATTGCCCAACTTTTAATCAGATATTTCGATGCTTATAAAGAATATTCTATTCAAGGGGCCTTGGTGCATGCTTTTAGTTCTAATTAGTGAGATATTTATTTAAATAAGTGGAGAGTTAGGATATTGCAGAAAATGTTAAAAAAATAGAGTTTAGGATTAGTAGAATAAATGTTAAGTATGTAATATATAAGTTTAGTTGGTGTGATGTTTGTAATTATAAGTCATTTAGGTAATTCCTTGATGTGATACTTCTAAATATCTTGGATCTCTTATATAGAATGTGAATATAACTTTTATGAGTAAACTAGATGGCAAAATAGAAAAGTGACTCAAGGTTGCTATTGTTGAGTTTGGAGCTCCGCTTGTCTTCCCGCTCCCGCTCTTGTCGCGACCCCAAGTCCAGCTTCCGCTCCTGATCGCGAAACGTCGCGACCCCAACCTGCTCCCGCCTCCATTGTTTCTGCCTCTCCTTTTGTTTTCGCGAATCAGCGCTCTCTCCCACTCCCGCCTCGTGAAGAGAAGCGTGCTTCACACCTTTAAATTCACGAATCGGAGCCTCCCAACTTCGGGAAAAAAACTGCTGGTGTAAGTTATGGAAGGTAACAGAAGAGGAAGAAAGGTATTGTGAGGTATCGCACGGCTCTCATTCAGTTTTTTGCACGACCTTTTTGTGTTATTCTTCGAGCTTCCTCGGGATAAAGGAAGAGAAGTGCAAGGAGTAGTTCCTTGCGGCAAAAGGAAGAAGAAAGAAGAAGAAGATTGTTCTCCCTTGATTTTTTCTTGGTGGCTTGTGGTAGAAGTGAAATTGAGTTTATTTTTCTTGTAAGTTTATTTTCTTCGGTGTATCTCAGTGTAGAGAGAGAAGAAGAGAGAGCAAGGAAGCAAGAGATCCCTTTTGTAAGTCGAGACGATCGACTGGTGTAAATTCCTCAAGTAGTAAAATCCTTTGCAACTCCGTGAACGTAGGCAATCTGCCGAACCACGTAAATTTGTGTGTTCCGCTGTGTTACTGTTTTCTGGTGTGAATTTTCTCGTGTTATTTTTTCGCTTTCTTCGTCGATTGTTCTTCTATTTTTATATATACCACAACAACCATACATATTTGAGCGTTAGATAATTAAAAAGTCTTTGATAGCTGAGTTTGGGAGAAATGAGGCATTTAAATTGTCGTTTTGAAACGCTAGAATGGATAATTAAGGTATGATAATATTTGAGGAACAATAAGAGTGACATACATGAAAGATAAGGTTGTTGAAAGTAAACTAAGGTTGTTTGGACATGTTGATAAAATCAATGGCAGGAAAAAAAAAAAAAAATAATATATATATATATATATATATAATAGATTTAAGAGAACATGAATAGAAGTTGTTCAAACTGATCAGTAAAAAATACGTTTAATATGCTAGAGAGCACTCAATTGAATTGAATAGAGATCAGGATTCATAAGGCTGATCCGAACAATCGGAATTAGGCTAATAGTGATGAAAACAGCGTGGTAAGTGTATTGATTATTATTATTTTACCATTGTATATAGGGGTGAAACATATTGAAAAAATTCATGACAAGCCTTTGCACCTATAATATAATTTCTATTTTTTTATTGCATAAAATACATGCCTGAAGCGTACGACTTGCACTTTTTAGTATCGTGCAATATTTGAATATCAAGTGAAATATGCATTATTTTTCACTTGTATGAAGTTGATGCTTTTTTCCCTATGTGTGATGGTGAAAAGTATTTTACAATTCCTTGTTCTCTGGTGTTTTGATTCTTGTTTTACTTTTTGTTCTTTGGGGGACCAATTTGTTGTCACAATATTTTTTTTTAACTACGTTAACATAAGACTTTTTGGTTTTTTGTTTATTTTTGTACACGTTGATCATTAATTTTCTATTAGTTTCATGGTATCATTATGCCTTTTCTTTCTAATATAGTTGTGGAAGAAGTTTCACTGTTATATTTTACGTTACAGGGGAATGATAAATATTGGGCTAAAGCGATTCCCAAAAGCTTTGGAGTGTCTTCATAATGTGTGTAACTAGCATCCACTTAGCTTGCTAATTCTGCCTTCAAATTTATTTTGATGCTATTAAATGACAATTTTGACAGGTTGTTACTGCACCAATGACAACCATTAATGCGATAGCTATAGAAGCATACAAAAAGTATATTCTTGTTGCGCTTATTCATCTTGGGCAAGTATGCCGCTTTCTTCTTTTTTAGATGCATGTCATTGTATTTTGTTGTCACTTGTTATTTTTATTCTGACTTTTTCGTTAGGTTTCTTCTGTGCTTTTTAACTTAGGCAGAAAATACATTAAGGATTTTTATGTGTAATAACAAATGGGTATTTTCTTTTCACATATATTTATCTTCCAATTTACTTCAATTTGTCATCTGATATTTTTGGCTTAATTGATAAAGTTTACTAGAACTTGAGTTTTCAATCGAAGTGGGAGAAAATGGTTGAACAAATGAGGAAGGCCTTAGTTTCTCTAGCTTTCAGTCTTTGGAATTGATAAGTTTTAGAACTGAAATTTTTTATTCTTGCCTTAAGAGTAGATGCCATATATTGGGTTTGGAAGGCGATACACCCTGATGACATAGAATATGATGAAAGGATGTGAATGCATTTGGTTCTCCCAAAAAAAAAAATATTTTCTTTTTAAACAAAAAAAAAATATATTAATAATATTGAAATCAAGTAGGAATTTTTTTTTTCATTAAATCAATAAAAGTTACAAACACAATCCAATATAAAAAAAATAAAAAATCTACTAAAAACAACAAGGATAGAACTGATTACAACAACAACAACAAAGTCTTAATCACACTTAAAATTATCCAAACCCAAATAAAATATGACTGATACATAGACAAAAATTCAAAAAAGGAATCTATTGCGGAATAAGCTACTTTTGTGGTGACGATTCACCGAATGACCTAGTAGCACCTGCTATAAGAGATATTAATAAGCGAGTGACGAATCAAATTTAATAAATAAAAACTGTTTATTGAAGTATAAACGACAAAATACTGAGACATGCAATATGAATAATAAAAATAGATAAATCGGTGCCCTCAACTACAGTGATTTTGTAATAATAAAAAATTTTCATAGCTAAAATAGTCCTAATTTTAATTATGCTTATGATTAGGGATGTTAGTGAACCAACTTGGGCTCGACTTGATAAGTGGCTCATTAATTGAGTTTAATGAGCTAACAAGCCAAGCTCATGCCAGCCTTGACTTGACTCGTTAACTCATGAGCTGGCTCGTTTAATAAATAATTAATAAAAAATATACTTAAAATATATTAAAATTCAAATAATTTTTCGTTAAATTATTAAAAATAATTAAAAAAATGATATTTACATTTTATATCAAGTTCTTTCTTAAATACTCATTTTATTTATTGTTTTATTATAACACTAGCTTAAAGTAATATTTTTTTTCCTTTTCATGCTGAACAAGCCAACTCAAACTCTTATAATCCACCTTAATCTCAAACTCAATTAATTAATCAAAGCTCAAGCTCAAGCGAAGGGTGGCTTGAGCTCAACTCCCTACTTTTGATCATGAGTATGAGTTCTTTCAAACTATGTATTTTTATGCAAATATTTTTGTGCCACAATATTTGGTATACAGATAGCGTCAAACTGTTACACGCTAAAAAATCCGTGACGGTAGAACGATAATTTAACTTCTTATTATTGCACAAAGTTTCAGCACACAGATAAAAGAAGAGTAATGAGAGTAGAAGTCAATTTTTTTATATAAAAAATCCAAAAAAGAGAAAAAACTATAAGGACCGAGGTTCTCTCTTTACCTGCATTAAGAAAAATGGAATTATAAGTTATATTAAAATCATAACTACTTTGAAATAATCCAATAGATATAATTTTATAAAGATAGTTGGGACTATCACTATTGCAACATAACTACAATAGTCATGGTGGGGGCAATGTCAATTATAGTTGGCTATAAAAGTCATATTTAATTGTTATAACAGCCACAACAGAGCTACCAAAGGCATAGTTGAAGATTATCATAGTTGAAGATTACTAAAATTATAATTGGATAAAAAATCATTATTATATGAGGCTATAATAGTTGTAGTAGGGCTATCAAAGCCATAATTGATGGTAGTGAACAATGGCTGGTGGTTGATGGTGACCTTTGGTGATTGGCACCGAACTTTAGTGACTGGCAATAAGTGTCGAGACTTCAAAAGTTAAGCTTTAGTCAACTCACTCTCTTGCCTTTTATCTCACTTTCAAGTGAAGAATGAGGATATATTTATAATTTTTTAGATAGACACGGGTAAATTTGCTTTATCTCTCAAAACATTTCATCGAATGATCTACATTGATTTCTTTAGTCACTGGTAATTTGAACATGCGTCTTAATGACATAAAAAATGAATGATCTTAAGCTAGTCAAATTCCTCTTGTCAAGACGGTTGATTTGACTATAAGCACGCTAAACTTTGTCGAGACACTCAATTGAACTATAAGTATGCTAAATTTTGAGATTATTTAATCTTCCAACTGATGCATTGAAACATTCTACAACACTTCAAATGTTTGACATGGGCTTGTTTGGACTCGGATTGGATCCCTTTTGGCCTCATTAAATTTATCTTGTCGAGATGCTCTACTTGATTATAAACTTGTTGAAATTAAGGCTCGAATGATCTTTAATTTGAATTTAGAATGTTTCTAGCTCAAAATAAATTGATATTTGTGCATGGTGATAAAAATTTATTGGTGACACCTCAGGCGTACCGTTAATAATATTCCTATGACTTGCTTGTGATGGGTGGAATATACTCAATATTATAAAATATTATATTGGTATTAAGCCCTTCGTTGATGGCTAGCGAAACTGCCAAATCTTCTGAGAAATTATTAGATTTCAATGAGATTAGTGGCGCGCACGCGCACGCGCACACACACACACACATATAACTCAGGAGGGCTTGAACGCATTCGAGCCTCCAACCAACCTCAACAAATAATTGATGGGTCATTGGTGAATATGAATAAGTATACCTGATATTGTGGCACAAAAATATTTGCATAAAAATACATAGTTTGAAAGAACTCATACTCATGATCAAAAGTAGGGAGTTGAGCTCAAGCCACCCTTCGCTTGAGCTTGAGCTTTGATAGCCAATCACTAAAGTTTGGTGCCAATCACCAAAGGTCACCATCAACCACCAGCCATTGTTGACTACCGTCAATTATGACTTTGATAGCCCTACTTCGACTATTATAGCCTCATACAATAATGATTTTTTATCCAACTATAATTTTAATAATCTTCAACTATGACTTTGGTAGCTCTGTTGTGGCTGTTATAACAATTAAATATGACTTCTATAGCCAACTATAGTTGGCATTGCCCCCACCACGACTATTGTAGTTATGCTGCAATAGTGATAGTATCAACTATCTTTATAAAATTATATTCATTGGATTATTTCAAAGTAGTTATGCTTTTAATATAATCTTATAATTCCATTTTCCTTAATGCAGGTAAAGAGAGAGCCTCGGTCCTTATAGTTTTTTTCTCTTTTTTGGATTTTTTACATAAAAAAAAATTGACTTCTACTCTCATTACTCTTCCTTTATCTGTGTGTGTTGAAACTTTGTGCAATAATAAGAAGTTAAATTATCACTCTACCGTCGCAGATTTTTTAGCGTGTAACTGTTTGACGTTTTCTGTGGGAATTCAACTTCTTCAATGGCTCATAAGTGTACACTAGCAGTAACGAAGCCTCTCACTCCGACACTCATGATTCTAGGGAACGATCTGGAAGCCAACATGTCGGGTCTCTACTTTTGTTTTACAAAATAGACATTACTAGCGAAGACACCTCTTTTTTACCTTTGGAGGATCATGTATGTATAATGGAGGAATCTCAAAGTAAGATTCTTCAACTCTTATACGAGGCTTGAAAATCGACATTAGTGCCAACCGATGGTGCTTGCTTACCATAATATCAATCACTGACTAGAAATGCCCAACTCGAAAATACTCGTCCATGACTCTGTCCTCAACCTAGGGCTGTGAAATTGGTTTGAAGATCATAAATTACTTGAAAATTGGATCGAATTTTAGCTCGGATCATGCCATTCGAGCCGAGCTACGAGCCAAATTAAAGGTTCGATCTGTCCTCAGCTTGGATCGAGATTGGATCTGGATCAAAATAAATTCTTATGTATTTACATATTTAACTCCTAAACTTTTAGTTTTACATGCATAACACATTGCCAAATTAGTTGATAAGGATCTTTTGCTTGAACGGAGTGGCAGGGGTTCGAATGCCCTCTTTTTACAAAAAAAAATTGCAATTTTTACTGGTATGCTGACCTGGTGGGCCAAGGAGAGTTCGAGTCGGGCCAATCTGGTTCACGGGCATTCCAGACGACTTGTTTACAATTCGAGCTGGCTCAAAAATCGGATCAATTTACACTGAATTAGATCGAACTTTAGTAGGATCGACCCACAATTCAATTTCGATCCGGTTAAAAAAATTTTGATTCAATTTCGAGCTGGTCCTAGATCGGCTTAAAATCAGATTGTTCGCACCCCTATGTCAACTTGACTAGAAAGATAACAACCTTGATACTGCCAATTCACACACCCATCTTCCTCATCAGCCTCAAAATCAGCTCATGTTGTCACTTCCATCAAAGTCATGATCATTATCATCTAGTCATGTCATTAACTTAAGAAATAAATTGAAAGGCTAATTCGGTAGGGGCTGATTTATAGAAAATAATCAAGCTCATGTGGATAGCACCTCACTAAGGGCAACAAACTCTAAAGGAATAATAAGAAAATTACTAAATTTCATTCATGAGTATGACTGCAATCAATTTTTCAAGAAAAAGTACAGTTCATCTTGACCTACATCTCATACTCGAGAAACACTATATTTTTAGCACAAAATTGTGGGTTTAAGATCTAGGAAACTCGATTCAAACTCTTTCACATATGTTAAATTTGTCGAGCTATGCTCCGACCAACAACCAAGGACAAAACAAAAATTCTTAATGGATTACAATCGACCTTGTTCAAACAACTTAATGTTGTCAAGCCACACTTTGACTAAAAAACTATGATAAGTCAATTTTTTGGTGGATTATGTTAGGTCTCGTTCACACAGATTAGTATTGTCGAGCCACACTCCGACAAAAAATCTTGGATAGATAAAAAATTTTCGGTGGATTACAATTGATCTCTACGCACTCAAATTGATGTCATCGAGCTCCACCAACAATATAAGACTAGTCAAAAATTCTCTATAGATCTTATGATCTCTTTCACATAGGTTAATGTAATTGAGTAATACTCAGACAATCTCAGAATTTCTAACATCCTTGATTTCTTTCTTACAACATTTTTTAAACAGCTTAACGTCGTCAAGTAATATTATAAAAAATAAATTCAGATAGGTTAAACATACTTCCTAGATTTCTCATGGTATCTCATATACATATTATCTCGGATACGTCAAACATACTTGATGGATTTCTCATGGTATCTCATATTCATATTATCTCGGATACGTCAAACATTCTTAAGGAATTTCTTACTTTTCATTCTAAAAATTTTAATGTCGTCGAGTCATACTCCGACGAAAAACCTTAGATTTGTCAAAATCTCTTTTGTGGATTTTTCATGGTATCTTATATACATATTAATGATGTACAAATGACCTCAGATAGGTTCAAATATCATTAAGGAATTTCTTATGATATTTTTTATAAAGATTAATGTCGTACAAATAACTTGGCTGTTGCTTGATTCACACCATTGGATCATCGCTATTTATATGCTTTCATCCAATAATGAAACACATTTGGTTCCGCTCTCTCATATGGAGACTTGAGGCTTAAAAATGAGATTCAAAGAAACTCTGAAGACTTCAAGAATTTTTATGCTTCAATATTCCATCGAGTTCAGGCTACTATTTCCTTACTACTAATATCATCAGATTATTAGTGCTTACTATTGATGTCGGTTCCCAATACCTACAGGCTATCACTATCTTCAAACTGTTATTGAATTGGTGTTTCCTGGCTATCACCAACACTACCATCTAACCTATACTCTTAGACTGTTAAAATGGCTGGATTTCTATCTTCAATCTGTTTATGTTTGCCCATCATCTCTTAAATACATTCATTTATTAATGTTCATTAATCTTATTGCATGTCAACATTAACGTCATTGTCTGCTAACATTTTCATCCAGCATCATCCATGAAGCTGATGTTGACCATCAGTGTCGACATCAGTGATACATTTCGTTGACACACGTTACTCCTTATTAAACTAGTGCATGTCAAAAACGAGCAATATTATTTTTTAATATTCACATTCATAAGGCAGTTTATAGGAAGTTAGTATTGGATATTATTCTCACTAAAAAGACCTCTTGAGGGTAAGTGACAAATAATGCTCCACTTATATTCGTAGAGAACACGCTCATGGGGTAGTCTCAACTGGAAGTTAGTAATAAGCATAATCCTGACTATAAAGACCCTTTGAGGGCAAGTAATAGATAAAGTCTCTACTCATATCCTTGAAAGTTACGTCCATAAGGTAACCTTGATAAATAATAGATAAAGTCTTTACTCATATCCTTGAAAGTTACGTCCATAAGGTTATCTACTAAAAAGATCTTAGAAGATTATAAGCCTTAGAATGTACATGTACATTCTAAAATCTTAAAATGTTCCAAGTCTCAAAAGGTATAATTACACTAAAGAAAATCTCATAAGTTTATAAACCTCAGTATCTTATAAGCTTCATAAGGTACATATACACTTTAAAAAAAAAAATCTCAAGAGATTATAAGTCTCAGAAGATAGAAATACATTAAGAAAAAAATCTTGACATGCACTAGTTTATTTAAATGGTGAAAGAGATGAGGGGTTATATGACATTTTTATATAAATATGGAATAAAAGCAACCATCTTTATCCTTGTTTGACTCACTTTTTAATCCTAGGTAACTTGTAATTAATCCTAGCTTTAGCCCACTTCATTATTATTGGATGCATTTTTCATTAGATAATATAATCATACCTGGCTAAGTGAAGCTCCAAAACATATTTTTTTAACATAATAACATGGATATTAATTTTGAGTAACAATGTTTGAAATTATTTTTCCTAAACATTGAAAAGTAAGAGCAAAGATAAATTTGGATTTAATTTTTTTTACTATGGTATTTTTGTTAATTATAAATGTATAGCTCGTCGATTAAAAGGTGTGGGAGAACTTTGGTGTATATTTACTTACGGGACCATGACTATAAAGTTTGGCTTCTAAACTTTTTTTAACCATATACTTCATGTTGTTACAAAAGAAAATTGAGTACATATTTTTGTATTGATTTATTTTAGAGCGATATCACTCTTCAACAGGGTGAAGAACTGGTATATCTGCACCATAATCTCCACCATTTACCTAGGAGCCCAAAGTATATTCATGGACAGATTTTGTTCTGTGATATTGTGTGGATACGTTAATTACGATAGATGTCATTGAAATCCTTGAAGTTGCTACTCTCTCTTGATAAACTAACTTTGAAAACTATATTTGTTTTCTTGATGAAGTTGTGCTCATGAAGAGAGCATAAGATCTAGTGCTGATGATGATCTAGTTTTTAGTGCGTTAACTTCAGTTAATCATGTGCCATCACTATGCTCATATAGTTATATTTTGTTTGATTAATGCTACTTCTTCTAGAAATTTTGACATTCTGTAGAATGTTATTGGCAAATATGTGATAATGGTTACAAAATGCTAAAGTTGGCGTGTTATTGACTAATGATAATTAATGCACTTGACAAGATTTTGAAATATAATTGCAATTTGTTATTGTTAAGCTTCTTTTTTTTTCTTAAATGATTTATAATGATTTACAAATCATTTGTGAAGCTTCTTATATGAAGTATTTTATATTATATTTAATTGTTTGACGCTTTAATAGAAAATACTCTTATCATATATTTTAATTATATTTTGAATATTAATAACTTTATAAAGGATAATATTGTATCCATAACATGCTGTGCCCTACTATTTAAATTATTCTATGATGTTCTGTCTATGCGTCTGCTTCATAGATTAACTAGAACATGATAGAATAAAGATGTTTTCTTCCTCTTTGTTGCCTTTTTAATATGGTAGTCCAATGTAACTCTAACCAACCTTTCCTTTCTTTCTTAAAATGGGAAGATAAAACTTTTATGTGCTCCACATACTCTCCATTTTTTAACCTGCAGAAGACGAACTTGTTGATTGCCAAATTTTTTCACCTTTGAAATTTGACAAATGTGCTTTGAAATCTTAATTGATTATCGTTGATAATTGCTTAGATTTAACTTTTCTCTAAAAGTGAAGTAGTTTTGTATTCAATTAACTAATTTTATTCTACAGATTTTATTGCTGCCAAAATATACAGCGTCAACTTTGCTAAGAAGTCTTAAAAGTTATGCTCAGGTTTTCTAAAATCTCTCTCTTTTGAAGTTATGAAGGTGTTTCATATTCTCTGATTAAATTATGTTATGATTTCATTTCTTTCCTTGATAACATAAATGTATCTAATTTATGCAATTTCATTACTTGATTTTGTTGTGTCCTTGCCATCAAAGCATCAACATTTTAGTCCATTTTTGTTTCCTTCTTGGAGTTAGTTATTTCATCATTTACTGCTAGGACTTTGATTATTAAGTCATGTGATAAAGTGATCCGTTAGCATTTGAGGAAAGACTGTAGGGCAATGTGCCCTTGCAGAAAGGAAAGCAACATGTTGTGTTTTGTATTTTCTTGTTTACTCAAATCTAGCAATCTCACTTGAATTTGCCGATGGAGATATATAGTTTTAACAACAAATAATGATGTTGGCGTTGATGGTTGAATCATTAGGGCAGCAACCAGTGATGGTGTAAGAAACGGCATCACTGTGATGTTAGAGTGCGTTATTGGAGGCGTGGTCATTGTGGAAGCAATGCTGGCTTAGGTTTTGGAGGGATTTTTTGGTCATGTTGACATAGTTAGCAGTAGTTCTGAAGTGAGGGATACTGCAGCACTCTCTGTGAATGAAGACGACTTCGTGAAGCATTATTTAAGATATGGTATGAATTGCTTGATTTGATAAATGGCTTATGTATTGGTTGGGCTGAAATGTTATTTTAAGAGAAAAATGGAGAAAACAACGTGCAGGGCTAAATTTGTTTTGTTGAAATTATTCTATAAATTTTAATGCAAAGATTTTTTTTTTTTTAAAAGTAAAAAATTTTATTTGTAATCTAATATCTCCACTTTTGATTGTAATCAAGTAGATTTTTATTCTTCTCAAGTATTTTGTGGTTGCTTTTGCTAGTTCATATGCTATTATAAGATAAATATATTTTTTTCCATTACATCTGTCTTTTCTATGAATACTCTGATACACCATCTAACTATTACCTTTAAGTCCATCTAAATCACCACGAATAATTATGCTTTTTTACTCGGTCTTACAAATAAGATGTGGGAAATCAAAGAAATTATTTGTATTTCACTCCATCTCTTGAATTGATCATGCAAGGTATTATATAGGAGATTAAAATGAAAAAAACTAGGAAAATATTTAACTATTTCCCTTAATTTAAGGGATTACAAATTTATTCTAATTTCCTTAATTTAAGGGATTTACCAATTAATTTTAATTTCCTTAATTAAGGAAATTAGAATTAATTCTCACAACTTTGTTTCCATCTCAGTCACATCTCGACACTCCCCCTCAAGCTGAGGAATAGATGTCTTCCATTCCCAGCTTGGATACAAGATCATGGAAACTTGAATTGTTCAGCCCCTTTGTTAGAACATCGGCTAATTGTCTTTCTGATGGAACATAGGACATACACACTAACCCTTCCTCCAGTTTTTCTTTGATGAAATGTCTATCAATCTCAATATGTTTTGTCCTATCATGTTGTATTGGATTATGAGCTATATTAATGGCAGACTTGTTGTCACAGTAGAGCTTCATAGGACCCTCCCATGGGATTCTTAAATCATCCAAGATGATTCTCAACCATAGTAATTCACATAATCCTTGAGCAATAGCCCTGAACTTTGATTCTGCAGATGATCTTGCCAGTACATTCTGCTTCTTGCTCCTCCATGTCACTAGCTTACCTCCAAGAAAAGTACAATATCCTGTAGTTGATCTTCTATCCACTATGGAGCCAGCATAGTCAGCGTCAGTGTAGGCTTCCAGAGTAAGAGTGTCATTCCTTTTGAACAAGATTCCTTTCCCCGGAGTGCCTTTCAAGTAATGCAATACCCTGTAGGCAGCCTGAAGATGAGGTTCTCTAGGATCATGCATGAATTGACTGATCATACTTACAGAATATG
>NW_018164671.1:752810-756390 GCF_001263595.1 Phalaenopsis equestris
AGGACAAACTTCAATTTCCCCAACTCCTTAATTTCAAATTCTTTTACTAGTTTCAGCTTCAATTCATGCTTCTCTTTCTCATCATTTTCAGGCATTATGATGTCGTCCACATAGTCTATAAAAGAATGGTCACTCCCCCTGCAGCTGAATGTTTAATGAAAAGAGTGTGGTCACCTTGGCTTTGATTATACCCAGATTCCTTCATGACTTTTGCAAATCTGTCAAACCATGTTCTAGGAGATTGCTTTAACCCATAAATGGCTTTTTTTCAGCTTGCACACCTTCTTACCTGTATCTCCTTCAACTCCCGGAGGGATTTTCATGTAGATTTCCTCATTTAGGTCACCATGATGGAAAGCATTCTTTACATCATACTGTAGCAGTTGCCAATTGAAGTGAGCAGCCAATGATAACAGGATTCTCACAGTGTTCATTTTTGCAACTTTAGTGTTCATTTTTGCAACTGGAGCAAAAGTTTCCTGATAATCCACCCCGTAAGTCTGAGTGTACCTTTTGGCTACTAACATTGTCTTATATCTTTCAAGCGATCCATCAGCCTTGTACTTTAATGTAAAAATCCACTTGCATTCAACAATGTTTTTTTCCTTTGGTTTGTCAACGATCTCCCATGTTTTATTCTTTTCTAAAGCACTCCTTTCTTTTTTCATAGTGTCTCTCAATTCTTTTTTTGTCAATGCCTCAGACACATTGTTAGGAATGGCAATGGTGTTCAAACTCACAATGAATCTTTTGTAGGCTGGTGATAGGCGCTTGAGAGATGCATAGTGGATATAGTGGATTTGATTCTTGGACTTGTGTCAGTTCAGGATCGGCCTTTCTCCTTGAATATACCTGAGGAAATCTCGAGAAATCATTAGTGACACTGGTTGGAGTAGGAGATGATAAGGGTTCAGGATCAAGTGACTCAGATGTGATTGGTTCAGAGGACTCGGGTTCAGCTGGAATAGAAGAAGAGTTTGATCTAGGTTCAACAACCCGGGCTGGCACATGTGGAAGTTCAAGGGTTTTAAGTGGTTCAAAGGGATCACAAGTACTATTTTCCATCATGGAAATCTCCCTCTGAAGAAATGACTTGGAAAAAAAAGGATTTATTTTCTGTGAAAGTGACATTTGCAGAGATGTAAAATTTTCTGGTAGAGGGATTGTAACACTTATATCCCTTTTGAGTGGAGGAGTAATCTAGGAAAACACATTTGATGGCTCTGGGATCTAGCTTCCCTCTATGTTGTTTGTGGACATGAACAAAGGCAGTACACCCAAATACCCTAGGAGTGAGGCCATTTGAGGTTCTGAAGTGAGGGTAGAAGCTATTTAGGACCTTTATGGGGCTATTGTTTTCTAACACATGGGAGGGAAGTCTATTGATCATGTGTGTGGCAGTAAGAACGACTTCTCCCCAATAGGACTTAGGAACATTCCCTTGAAAGAGTAAGGCTCGGGTGGTGTTGAGTAAATGCCCATTCTTTCTTTCAGCTACCCCATTTTGTTGGGGTGTGTCCACACATGATGAGTCATGGATAATCCCCTGTGATTGAAAATAAGGTGAAAGAATTTGATTGAAGTAATCTCTAGCATTGTCTGTCCTAAAGCTGTTTATTTTGACCCCAAATTGATTTTGAACCATTGAATGGAAGTTAGGTATAACTGAGCTAACATCAGATTTTTGTTTAAGAAGAAAGAGCCGTGTAACCCGGGTGCAATCATCAATTAAGAATACAAACCAACGAGCCCCAGAAACATTAGGTATAGTGGAAGGACCCCATATGTCACTATGAATTTGATGAAAAGGATGAGAACTTCTTTTATTTCTAATAGGAAAAGATACACGATTATGTTTTGCTAATTCACAAATATCACAATGAAACTCAGAAATATTTAATCCTTGGAATAAATGAGGAAACATTATATTTAGAACTCTAAAAGATGGATGACCAAGGCGTAAGTGATACAGCCAAATGACATCTTTGTTGAGGAATTAAGGAAAGATGAGGACAAATTGCTCCTGATTTTCTGAGATGGTTCAAGGTGGTAAAGACCGCTCCTTTCCTTAGCAAGTCCAATCCTCCTCCCCGAGTCCTGTTCCTGAAAAACACACTAAGAAGGGAAAAAAACAACATAACATTTGAGATCATGAGTCAATTTTTGAATGGACACAAGGTTTGTTGACAGTTTGGGTACATGGAGAACATTTTTCAGGATAAGGCTAGGAGTGATATTTATATCACCAATCCCTGCAACGATAGCTAAAGACCCATTGGCGATGATAATTTTTCTATTACTTGCGACCATACCAGCACCAGTGCACCAGATCCCATCTTCTTTTATTTCTAATAGGAAAAGATACACGATTATGTTTTGCTAATTCACAAATATCACAATGAAACTCAGAAATATTTAATCCTTGGAATAAATGAGGAAACATTATATTTAGAACTCTAAAAGATGGATGACCAAGGCGTAAGTGATACAGCCAAATGACATCTTTGTTGAGGAATTAAGGAAAGATGAGGACAAATTGCTCCTGATTTTCTGAGATGGTTCAAGGTGGTAAAGACCGCTCCTTTCCTTAGCAAGTCCAATCCTCCTCCCCGAGTCCTGTTCCTGAAAAACACACTAAGAAGGGAAAAAAACAACATAACATTTGAGATCATGAGTCAATTTTTGAATGGACACAAGGTTTGTTGACAGTTTGGGTACATGGAGAACATTTTTCAGGATAAGGCTAGGAGTGATATTTATATCACCAATCCCTGCAACGATAGCTAAAGACCCATTGGCGATGATAATTTTTCTATTACTTGCGACCATACCAGCACCAGTGCACCAGATCCCATCAGAACTCCGCAGTTAAGCGTGCTTGGGCGAGAGTAGTACTAGGATGGGTGACCTCCTGGGAAGTCCTCGTGTTGCACCCCTTTATTATCATGACATGAATTCTTTTGATCATTGTGTAAGTGCTAGGGCGTCCTCTGAAAGCGATGCGCTGTATAGCCTGAATACAGTGAAAAATGTGCAAGGTCCGCTACACCGGCGCCCGGGTGTAGTGTTAAATAAGCAAGGGTTCCCACATTACGGGCGAATGCGGGTAAAGAAGTTAGTCCATGAAACTAATGAAACTAATATTAGGATAGGATCTTGGAATATAGGCACTCTCAATGGTAAATTAATGGAATTAGTTGATATTATGATTCATAGGAAAATTAATATCTTATGTATTCAAGAAACTAAGTGGGTGGGAGAAAAGGCTAAGGAGATTGATAATTTAGGTTTTAAACTTTGGTATTCTGGTAAGAGTCGCACTAGAAATGGTGTAGGTGTAATTATAGATAAGAGTTTGAAAGATAATGTGTAAAAATTAATAGAGTTGGTGATAGAATTATAGCCCTTAAGATTATCATTGATACTAAGATTTTTAATATTATAAGTGTTTATGCTCCTCAAGTAGGTTTAGATACAGAGTCTAAAGATAAATTTTGGAATGACTTAGAAGACTTAATACAAATGATACCTCTTGAAGAAAGAATTTTTATTGGAGGAGATTTAAATGGACATGTCGGTA
>NW_018164671.1:758998-780303 GCF_001263595.1 Phalaenopsis equestris
TGAATCCCCCTATTGTTGATTTTTCCTCCATATTGGGTTGCTTTGCCATATGTGCTCGAGGCCTTTGTTTCTCCCCACGGTTACCCCATTCTCGGCTTGGAGGTTTACCATTTAACTTCCAACACTTCTCCCTTGTATGCCTTGGTTTCTTGCAATAAGTACACCAAAGATTGTATTTTTTCTCCTTCCCTTGATTATCGTTCTTTGACTTCTCCTGATTTGTGTTTGCTGCTAAGGCTGACCCATCCATAGTATGTGGTTCTAGCATGACCCTCCTCCGACTTTCTTCTGCTTGGATTATTGAGATTGTTTCTTCTAGAGACGGTGTATCCTCCTTGTCGAGGATTTGGATTCTAACATGATCAAATTCAGGATTCAATCCTGCCAAAAAATCATATATTCGATTCTTCTCAATGAACTTCAAGGTGCAGCATCATCAGGGAATTTCATCTCAATTACATGATAGCGATCTAGTTCCTGCCACAGATTCTGCAATAGAGTTGCGTACTCTGTGACAGATTTGTCTCCTTGTTTGGTTGCTCCAGTTTTTTCCTTGATTTCATACACAAGGGCAGCATCGCGGGCTTTCGAGTATGTGCGGTTGATATAGTCCCAGATTTCCTTTGCGGTGTTCAAGAACATGCAAGTGCCACTGATCGTTGGGTTCATTTGAGATATTTCTTCCCATTGAACCTATTGGATGCCCGAATATTCTGCAACTCTCCAATTTTTTGAACAACATTGTATTCTTCAGAATTGTTGAAGTAGTTGGAGATAGTGGTTTCAGACGTTGACACGGTAAGGAAGAACAATTTGCAGCAATTAAGGCTAGAAATCAACCTGGAGTGGTAAAAGAATCACAACAATTAAGGCAACTAATAAAGAAAAATCCAAAGAGCGGCAAAGATCGCGAGATCTCCGGCACAGGATTGCAGCGGCAAAGGACGGTCTTCCTCGTGACAACGTGCTGCGTGCTGCTCGCTCCTCTCGGACGAAGCGGGAGTCGCTACTGGAATCCCGTGCTCGGGAGTAAGAGTCGCACGTGCTCGACAAAGAGAGATTTTAGTCGTTCTCTCCGTGCTCGTCGCTTCTGCTCGTGCTCAGAAGAGTTGCTCGTGCTCGTCGCTTCTGCTCGTGCTCGGAAGAGTCGCTCGTGCTCGTCGCTTCTGCTCGTGCTCAGAAGAGTTGCTCGTGCTCGTCGCTTCTGCTCGTGCTCGGAAGAGTCGCTCGTGCTCGCCGTGCTCGTCGCTTCTGCTCGTGGCAACTGCTACTGGATCGAGGCAGAGGACCGAAGCAGCCCGTGCTCGAAAGGAACGCGAGGAAGAGTCGGAGAAACGCGACAAAGGCGGTGTCCTCTAGGGTTTCAACTTGGTCTCTGATACCATGTGGGAAATCAAAGAAATTATTTGTATTTCACTCCATCTCTTGAATTGATCATACAAGGTATTATATAGGAGATTAAAAGGAGAAAAACTAGGAAACTATTTAACTATTTCCTTTAATTTAAGGGATTACAAATTTATTTTAATTTCCTTAATTTAAGGGATTTACCAATTAATTCTAATTTCCTTAATTAAGGAAATTAGAATTAATTCTCACAACTTTGTTTCCATCTCAATCACATCTCGACATAAGATTATTTTTTTATTGAACTTGAGGAACACGACCATTAACAACATTTATAATACATTTATTGATAACTAGCTTAACAATGATCACTTATTTGTTATTCTTATTTACTTTAAATTTTTTTTGACTTTCTATCCATTACTATTACTTTCTCGTTTCAAGTGCTAGCATTTATTATATGTAATAACTAATAATGTTCCCCAGTATCTTTTGATTCTCATCGATTTTTTGATTAATATGGCTATTTTGATCTGAAATAAATTTTCTCCAATAAAATAAACAGCTGAGACATTTAATCAATTTTGACTATTATGGGGCACATAAAGTCAAATTCCCATAAAAATGTAGTTGCAGTTTTTTATTTGAATTTAAATGTGAAATTAATGGCATATATGACATTGTTGCTAAGTAATAAATGAATATTTTCACCTTTCATAATAAAAACTGTTATGTTATATGCAAATTTAAATGTAATGGCATAGATGATGGGATGGCTAAGTGTTAAATAAACTAGTAATTTTGAGATCATAATTTTCACGTTAACATTATTGATTGTATTAATTTCCAATTGAATATGGTCATTTTGCTGTGAGAATATGGCTAGTGTTACCTTTAGAAACATTTACATTAGTTTAGTTTATATAAGAAGATTTGTGCTAATTTTAAAGCAACCATTATCTTATGCCCATTTGTTTTCCTATCTAAGTAGCATAGTTGCAGCAAAATATTATATGGATTTACTTCAATAGACAGAACTTTTAGTTGTTTGTATAATCTTATGTTAATATATACTTAAATATATTTTTTTTCCAAATTTGATGGCAATATGCAATTGCTTGCAGTAAAAGCAGCATTGACACCTAATTCAAGAAATAAAAAAAAATGAAAATCAATTGCTATTGTTGGTTTAAAAATTAATTATTTGATTGACTTGAACTTATAATGATATTGAATCATATAATGAAAAGGCTATGAAGAAGGGAAAAAATAATATTAACAACCGGCCCAAGCTTTCATCACGTGAGAGCCTTTTTGCGAGCTTGATGAAAAGGGTAAGGATGAATTTAATTTTTTTATAGATATTTGCTACATTAACTTTTAATTCTTACATATTTAATTTTATGAAAGATGAGAATGTATAATACAAAAACCTTTTTATTTTGAGAAAATAAATTGCTGTTGCCAAATTATGAATTTATATTTAAAAACCTAGTTTAGTGTCATTTGGTGGGTTAGGGTTGAACAAGCCATGTTGAAGTGTGAGTTTGCGGAGGTAGAGGAGAATATCATAGCTCGATATCGTGGTGGGTTAAGATCATCTATTAGCAATGTGATGCAATTACAGTCCTATTAGAACTTACAAGATTTCAAAAATTTAATCTTGAAGTTTGGGAAGCAATACAACAGTGTTAGATCTATTCTACTCTTCAAACAGTATTCGACTATGGGGTTTAGCAACAATAACATACCGATCGGAGTGTCAAGATCAGCCTCTCATGAGATGCTAGCATAGAATAAATAAAGATTGATTTGGCCGGCTTCCCTAAGTCTTTCCTAGCCATGAAATGCTTTGTGTGAATCTAATTAGTCAAATAGGAGAGATCCCTTTGGCTAAGCAGGTAACAATAAAAGAAGTGGACAATCACATAAAGAATAGAAGAAAATGAGGATGTTAAGGAATATCATTTTCCTGATGATGAGGGAATGATGTTAGTAGTGTGATAGATTCTTTAGATGGTGAGCTCAAGAGAGAGCAATACTGGCTTTGCATAATTTCTTTTATACATGTTCTAACTTGAACAAAAATGTGTGTAGTATTATCATTAACGATGGCATTTGTAAAAATGTAGCGTCTATCCAAATGATGGACAAATTGAGTCTTATCATGTTGAACTATTTTGGTTGAAGAAAGAAAATGAGATCAGTGTTGACAGGATATGCCTAATAGATTTCTCTATTAAAAATAAATTTTAGGAACAAGTTTGGTGTGACGTGGTAAATATAAATGCTTGTAATATCTTATTGGGTCACTATCCTGGAAGTACAATCGTTGTTCACGTTTTTATAGTTATAAGGACACATTCCTTTATCAAATATGATAAACACATCGTACTCTTACCTTGAAAGGAGTCCAAGGTAACGGGCATTCACATAGAGTCAGACCACAGTGTCATGCGTTACTTTTTTGTAGGCCTTAAGAGAAGCACCTTTAAAATTGGCATTATTGGTCTTAGAAGACTGTAAGTTCAATGAGCCAATACTAGATATAGTGTTGCTCCTGTTAAAGGAGTTTTTATTAAAGATAAATTTTAGGAACAAGTATGGTGTGTCTTGGTATATAAAAATACCCGTAATATCTTATTGGGTTATCCCTAGTAATACGACCGTTATTCGCGTTTTTACAGTTATAAGCACACATATTCCTTCATAAAAAAATATGAGAAACACATCGTACTCTTACCTTGAAAGGAGACCAAGGTAATTGGCATTCACATAGAATCAGACCATAATGTCACACATTACTTTTTTGTAGACCTTAAGAGAAGCACCATTAAAATTGGCATTATTGGTCTTAGAAGGTTGTAATTTCAACGAGGCAATACTAGATGTAGTGTTGCTCCTATTAAAGGAGTTTCAAGATGTCCTAGTCAACATTCTACCTTTTGGGTTGCCACCACTAAGAGTGATCTAGCATGCTATAGATTTCATCCTAGGATCAGTTTTCCTAAACTGATTTGCCTAAAGAATGTGACGAATAGAGTATGAGTTAAAGAAGTGTGTTACATATTTGATGCTTAGAGGCTTGGTTTGTGTGAATTTTTTCATTGTGATTTTTCTTAAGAAAGATTGCTCTTGGTGATTGTGCATTAATAGTACAATTTTGAACAAAATCACAAGTGCTAATTCCCTATTTCATGACTGGATGATTTATTTGATCAATTGCATGGAACCATCTTCTTCTCTAAGATTGATTTGATAGTGATAACCACCATATTAGGATGAGACCAGAAGATGAGTGGAAGATAGCTTTCAAGGCTCTAGATAGATTCTACAATTAGACAATCATACCCTTTGACTTGTGCAATGCTCTGAGCACCTTCATGTGGATGACGAGCTACATTTTCGAGCATTTATAAAAAAATATGTAGTTGCATATTTTGATAATATCTTGATATACAATCATATTGTAAAGAATTACATACAACACTTACTAGATATTCTTTAGGTTTTTTGGGCAGCCAAATTATATGGGCATCCGAAGAAATGTCAGTTTTTGACATCCTAGAAGTGCTTTCTTGGATCTATTGCATCAACAACTATCATTGAGTTGGACTATGTTAAGATTGAGGTTATTGTGAATTGGCCCGGTTCATAATCATTCACTCATGCACATCAATTTCATGGATTTATTTTCTTATTGGAGATCTATTAGAAATTTATCTCTATAGCAATGCCCTTACGGAGCTATTTAAGTCAAACAAATTCACTTGGTCAGATGAAGCACAATTTAGTTTTGATGCTTTAAAGAAACGTGTTACTCAGGCCCCTGTCTTTGCTCTTCGAGCTTTTTATCAGGTTTTCGAGGTCAAACGTAACGCCTCTATTGTGGGAATTGGAATTGTGCTAAGTCAAGAAAAACACACTTTTACCTTCTTCATTGAGAAGTTGAATGATTCCAGTCAAAAGTACCCTACCTACAATAATGAATTTTATGTCATTGTGATAGCTCATAATTACTTGATTCACTATCTATTGGTAAGTGAGTTCACTTTTTATATTGATCATGAGGTCTTGAGGTTGTTGAACAGTCAGAACAAACTAAAGGGTAGATACGACTCCTGGATAGATTTTTTTTTATTCTATTTTGTGCTTATACACAATTTTGGGGGTTAAAATAAGTTAGATGATGCATGGAACCGCCATAAATTATTAATCACAATTATGTATTTATAGGTAGTTGGCTTGAAGTATTGAAACATGCATATGCTATTGACAGTTATTTGGGACATTTAGGTTCATTGTTAGGACAAATCGTATGAACAGTTCGATATAGTAGCTGTCTATTTATTCTATTAGAATGTACTATACATTCTTAAGAGTTTTCTCATGAAAAAGCATATTGTAGGCAAAACACAATTGAGGGATGGCATAATATTTTGGCAGGGACAAGATTATTTTATTAATAAAGGAGAATCTTTATCTGCTATGATTGGTAGAAGTTGTAGAGATGAAGGTTGGGCCGTGTAGAGTATGTCATTTGGCTAAGATCCGAGGGTAGAATATGAGCCTCAATATATTTCGAGTATTCTAGAGTTATCTTAGGTAGACGTTAATATTGATTTTGTTGTGGGCTTGCCACGGATGTAGTGAGGTAAGGACTCTTTTTAAGGTGGTTGTAGACCGTTTCTCTAAGATGACGACACACTTTGTAACTTGTCACAAGATGATGGATGTTTCACATATCGCAAACTCGTACTTTAGGGAGAGTTTGTGTTTATGAAGTGCCTAAGACCATCACTTTAGATAGAGATGTAAAGTTTCCATGCATTATAGGTCGACTTCTACCATGGAGGGATTGACTCACTATGAATGAACATTTCTCTGGTCTTTTTTTGTGATTGTTTAACCTAAACAATATGGTAACAAATGAATGTCTTCTTATGCATAATTATGTGATGGGGCTGTTTGGCGTTTGTGCAATTCACTCGTGGTCAACTAATGGGAATTATATGGTTGTTAATTTTTATGCCTTGAAAAATGCCGAAAAAATGTGCAAACCTCTCAAATAGGCAGGGTTGTAATTTCATGCAATTTAAAAGGCAACTTGGCTTGGCAGTGTCGATTAGTATTTTTGCAATTATGGTATTTTACGAAGTAGTGTGTGCTTTGTATTTAAAAATAGGAAGTGCATAGAAAATCATTTTTTTCAAATTTAAGAAGCATTTAACCTTCTTATGTTGTTCATGTGTAAAGGATGCAATATTTGACACTCGTTTGATTATTGAAATCCAATTATGCGGACGTTCTTTCATTTGACTGTGCAAGATAATGATGTTTTGTTGCCTTGGTGGCCCTTTGGTTAGTTGTATAATTTTTGGCTGCTGATGCTACTTCGGATAAAAACAAGAATATGTTAGCTTGTCACTGAATGCAGCTGAATCAGAGGCTTCCATTCTATGATTTATGCATCACTATTTTGTTTTGGAGAATCTAAAATTTGACATTAAGTTTCATTTGGGTTCATATTCTCCCTCTGGCAGCCTTATGTTGATTTGGCTACTTGTTATGCGACGGGAAAATTTTCAGATCTAGAAGCATTTATTCAGACTAATATGGAGAAATTTAAATCTGTGAGTTATTCGTTAACTTTCATTCTTTTTTTTTTTAATTTACTTTCATTATTTATTCAGACTAATATGGAGAAATTTAAATCTGTGAGCGCCCATTCGTTAACTTTCATTCTATATATATATATATATATGTGTGTGTGTGTGTGTGTGTGTGTGTGTGTGTGTGTGTGTACTTTCATTCTTTATTTCTTTCTTAGAACATTAGCAAAATTACTGTATATTTTATTAATTTTTATAATCCTTTCAAATAGGTGTAAGAAGTGTTAAGAGGATTTAAACATATTTAGGTAGACATCTCAAGTGAAATGGTAGAATGACAGGAAAGTTTTAGAAATCAATTAGCGTGGGGATTATTGAATAAAGATTAAATGCATGATACTAAATTAATGGGTAATATTTTCATTTAATGTTTTCATTGATATATATGTGTGATAAGTTCAAGTTTGTTGGATCTCTCATATAAATTACATGGGCATAGATGGGGATAACTTTTAGAATTAAAATTGGTTAGTTAAAATAAAATAATTTTGGCGTAGTGATGCATTCAACAATTATCAAAGAAAATTTTATTTTATCTTTTTAATAAATTGCTGTTAGGGTGTCTATGTTAGATGGCTCTGAGTCAGTCAATAAATAAGTCTCAAATGTTCAATTGAGTGACAAAAATGAGTTAACATTTATGTGGTAAAGCTAAGTAATAAATGATTGATGTAGTACAATTTCAAGTGTAAGTCAAGTGTAATTCAATTTATAGTGTGGCTGTTCTTATTTGCCATTTAGTTATTATTTTAATTTAAATGTCATTGGTTATTTAATACTATATGGTATTTTGATATTTGTTTAGTGTTTGTTTTTTCCATTATAGATATGGCCTATGTCTGTATGTAATGTCCAACTTCTTTTAAGTTATTGAAGCTTAAATAAAGAAGAATTTTTCTTTTATCATACATTGCGGGCATTTATTCTCCCTTTTATGGTTTAGTCTTCCTTCCTTACCACTTGATTTATCTCTTCTTTTTAAGCGTTCATTCAACTTGTCTTCTAAATCCTTAGTTTTGTGTCATCAAACTGATATTAAAGCCAAAGTTCTTAAGTTTAAAATAAAAATCTGCTATAATATTGTCATGCTTTTATGTTTCCCAGCTAGTCTCTTTACTTCTCTTCATAGTAAAATCCTATGAAAAACTACCTCATGTTAATTTATAGATTTCTCTTCTTTATTTTTCCCTTGACAACTCTGACTTCATATCCATTCACAAGGTGCACGTGCTGTACTTGGATTCTTACTAATCGCATATTACATTCTTGTTTTCACTTTCTCGCATATACGTCTCTACAATTGATGTGTGACCCTTTTTTGCAGCACATCACTAACAGTCCCTCCAAGAACCACTGCAAATCTTTACAAAATTGCAGTCATCCGTTTTGTTTGCTTCACCCACTTGTACTTTGCATCACACGCATGATTGTTGATTTGTGCATTCTCATTTGCTCATCTACATCTCTTTCCTAACCTCACCTTTCTAACAACTTCTAACTTTCGCCCATAATGCTTACTCCCTCTCAGTTGTTATTAAGCTTTAATTCTATCCAGTAGGATTAAATAACCCAATCCAGTTAGATTTGAACCTAACACAAATAGGTCATCATAAACACCAATGAAAAAAACTTTTGACATCAATCAACCAATGCATTAAACAAGTCATATTAATCAATAAATACACATGGTCTGTTTAGAGTGGTGATAATATTCTCGAGGATGGGAAATATGACAAGTCTTTTTAGTGCAGGGTGATTTGTGCTTATGTTTTCATAATATAAATAAAATGACGCAATTTATGTAAATTAGGAAGGGAATTTAGTATTTTTAGATTGTAGATTAGTAAATATGCTAATATCTTACTTTAGTTAAATTTAAAGCAGTTAGTGCGAGTATTATTATTCAAGGATGATGTATTGATTGAATAAATCCAAAGAAATTTGACCACATGAAGTCAAGAAATGTAATTTTATCATATGATGTTAATTTTCAAATTTTCCAAATTTAAACGAAGTTAAGAACATGAGCAAACTAATAACAAGATATGTAAAATAAATTAAATCTATGAAAGAAGTTATCAAAATAAAAAAATCAGGCCTCTCTTCGCTGCAAGGGGATGAACTCCGTAGAATTAGATAGTCATATTTGTTCTTCACTCAGAAATTTCACGTTCATCTTTTCACATAGAAGATTGAAAGCTTAAAGAGAATTTTTCTTTAGTCAAAGTTAATTTGTATTATCTATTTATGGACTCATCTCTATTCTAGTAAATCCAGTTAGACACAAGAGCAACCTAATTTAGTTTCAAGCAATCATTGAATTCGTTTTAAATTACTTGCCTACTGAACAATTTTTGTTCGTGAAGTAGCAAAAAAACCCTTGGGAGGACTAACAATGCCCGTAGGTAGTGGCATTAGTAATTGTATCAATGACCAGACGAAAGTAGCACTTGTAATCAATAAAAGAATAGCAATGTGCATAATGATTATGTGAGTAGCAAATGGTGGAATGGGAATGTTTGTTTCTCATCAATTTGCCTTGCATGAAAAAGTATAAGTTTTGACGAATTTAATATATTGCATTAATTTATGTCTTGAACTCGAGAATCACATGCCTAGGTGGACACAAATTGTGTCACGCACGAATTCAGTGGCTAGAAAACATGACTCGTACTAAGCACAACGGGAAATACCGACGACGCTATAGACAGTGTCGTAGGAAGCGAGATAGGTGGCTTGATGTAAGTCATCTCATCGCAAAGTGTGCAAGTATCTATCCTCATGCATACAGTGAAGTATGTGGGGAAGATACTTGCAGGTGCAGGTGCATGTGCTTAAAGAGTTGTTGCAAGGGTGCTCAAAGAGACATCCAAACATGCAAAATGCTAAAGAAAAGCATACAGTGTAGACACAAAATCGCATGCAATGAAATATGTATCATAGAACAAAGTAAAAAATGATTTGTCATACACATGAAGGAGCATGCAATAGGCAAACACCACAATCAATATCATGCAAAGATGTAAAAATGCACACAAGTATGCACCTGTCAAGCGAAGTGGGCCAAAGATGGTCAATCGAATCAGAGTAATCGGTCGATCTGGTCGTGACAACCAATCGAATCGAAGAGATGAGTCGATTGAATCAGGGCGGCCGATCAAACCTAATTGATTGGGCGATCAGACCGGGGCAGCTGATTGAACCCAAGTGATCAGACGATCTGACCGGAGCGGCCGATCGAACTCGTGTGAATGGGCGATCTAACCGGATGGTCAATCGAACCCAAGTGAATCAGTGATCTGATTGGGGCGGTCGATTGTACCCAAAGGATAAGGTGATCGAGTCGTGGCAGCCGATTAAATCCAAATGAGAGGGTAATCGAGCCGATGAGGCTGATCAAACCTAAAGTGATCAATCGATCGTGCTGTCCCGACCAATTGAACCGAAGAGGTGATTGGTCGATCGAGTCAAAAGTGATTGGTCGATCAAGCATGGACGGCGATCAAATTGAAAGTGATCACACGATCAACATATAATATGCAAGACACTATGAATGAGCATGCAAAAAATGTTACTCAAATGCATTCGACGACACGTCGAACTCATCCTAGCGACCTTGCATAGGATCTAGAGTTAAATTTGATAGAGAGGTATATCAACGCGATATTACGCGTGTCAACATAACGCCCATCTCCATTTGCCTGACATAAAGCGGAGGGTGTCTCATGAGAACAACTCAACGACCGAGAGGGCGAAAGACCAAAGGGTTTGCTTCGCCCGCTCATCCGATTGGCTTCAAATGACCATCCAAATGAAGTCGTCGGAACAAACGGTGAGATTAGTACAACCTCGACTTTCGAATTTAGGGCTAAGGTTATGGAAAATTGCTCGGATTCGTCTGGGAAAGTTCACGAAAGTTCGCCTAACTCATCGGTTTCCTCTAACACACAATCCTAGCCCTAAAATCTCTATCAACCAGACCTAGAAGGCTTGCTAGGAATGAAAGTGTGAGAGTTTTAAAGAGATCTCACCGTAGCAATAGTTGCGTTCGCGTTCTCTCTGTCTGTCCAAGCAGTCGGCGCCCGAATCACGCACCAAAGCATCTCATAAAACATGCATGAAACGATGGAACAAGCGAGGGCAGAAGGTATGCACGTATCTTTGATAAACAATTATTGCATGCAAGAATATGACTAATACATACCTTTGCGATGGTTTCCCGAAAATGGGAAGCGTCGGCGGGAAGCCTCGCCGAGAGAGGGAACGTCGGTCGGAAAGGGCATGTCGATGTTTTTACAAGATCGGAGATGGGTTGCGCGAGCATTAGCAGGTCGACCTATGGTATCACCTGAAAGGGAGGAGAGCAGGCGGGCGAAGGTGTCGCTGGTGAGCGAGGTTGTCAGCAACGTTTTCTTTTTCTTATTTCAGCCGCAAATCTCGTTGTTCATCATCCTCCATTTTCCTTGTGAAGATGAGTCGTCGTCAGTGGCAAAGCAAGCTGCATTGAAGAGCTCATGCCGTAGGCGAAGTTGCTAAGGAGAGGGATGGCCGAGCAACTTTGTGAGAGAAGGGGGTCGCACCAGTCTTCTTTGTGATAAAGGGAAGCCGCTGTAGGAGATAGTCCGCCGACAATAGAGCAAGGAGGCGTCGGCGTGAGTGGATGGACGTCGAAGCTTTCGTTCGTGAGAGGATTTTGGGCCTACGGGCGAACATCACCAGCAAGCGAAATCCGTCGGCGAGGAACATGGTCACTGGCGAATGAGAGGCCGGCGAGGTGTCACTGGCAAGATGTCTCGTGGGGGCCGTGCGTCGGTCGAGACGATCAGGGCAAGAAACAGGGATCTACTTTGTTGTGCATCGATTTGCACGTTTCTCGCTCGTGCACAAAACCCAGCAATATAGGTGTCGTCCCTAGGTAAAATCAATGTTTCAAATGCGCTCACGGGGTCTGTTTCGTTATTAGGGGTCATATGGACGAATTGATCGAGAATCGAGTCAATTTGAATATGATTTGCGCGCGACGTGCAAATGAGGTTTGAGAGTACTAAATTAACTCTTAACATTTGAAACAGCTGTGAACCACAAAAGTATCTTAGTTGTGCACATTCAAAATCATCTTGTAAGAATCATATTTTTAAGCTAGCATATGTGTAAGAGTACTAACATCAATGTTCCTATCGCCCTCTTTCTTCTAAAGGTCATCGGTCCATACTTGTGTGGCAATTGATTAGTTCTCTTAATTGTCGAAAACCATGCCACTAATCGAAATCAAAGCTTACTACATGCTTCAATTTTTTAGGGAGCACATAATTTATCAGTTTTGCATCATATATCGGATCATATCTGATATTGGTACCGCTTTCAAGAGCACCAAAATGTCCCCCATTGTCAGTGTGTTATGTTAAGAGTTTTGGGTTTAAGGTTTTATGCTTTAGGGTTTAGGTTTTAGTGTCTTTGGGCGCATGGTCTAGGGTTTATTGTTTAGAGTTTTGGGGTTAGGGTTTAGGGTTTGATTTTAGTATTTAAGGTTTAATTTGTTCATATCTTAAAGCAAATCTCCCTTTTTAAAGAAGATATTTCTGACATTAATTGCTATATTGTTTGGCACTCTCAATCTTGAAAAAACGTGGTCTCTCATTGGGAATCCCTCTATATATGGCTATTATCTAACTCGATGGTTTAGAGGTTCCCATCATTGAAGCTAGGGCCACTGCTATGTTTGTTTAAGCTCACACAAGAAGCCTCAATCTGCTAAACTATCTACGTGTCATATTTTGGAGAACAACTTTGACTAGCCAAATTTAATTCTAGATAGTTGTTAAATTAAAATTAAACAAGGCAAGCCAGAGGCATGACAATATCCCAGTAACTGCAAAAGGAACTTTAATAATTGGGAAAACCAATACTCATTACCAGTTATCCACATAAATAGTAGCACCCACAATAAAGCCATTGGAGTAGCTTGCGAATGAATAGACAAGGTTGTTCCACATCATTTCTATTACTATTGTTTGGGATGATGTTGTTCTCACTACTCATTTTGCCCTCATTAGTATGGCTTTTCCTCTTGGCCCCTATTCTCTAACATAGATTTTTTATATCTTTCTTATTCATGATAAAATTTTCATTTGTCAGTGCATTTTTGTTAGATATAAATTATGGAAAAGAAGCAAACCACACAGTTTTCAGGGGCATGCCATAGGTGTGTCTACGTCCAACTCGAGTTTAACATGGAGCCCTAAGGTTTTTTGATGATTTTTAGCTTCCTAGGTTTCAATTTTCAGGATTAATATATCAAGTGGGTTCACTTGTTTTTTATTAAGTCAATTATTAGCAGCTTATATATTGTTTGTTATTTAAAATTAGTGTTGTATTTTTATATTTGTAGTGGAATATTTTTTTGATTTTTTAATATTAATTTTTCTTGTAAATAATGCACCATAGTTTTTTCATTTTGTTGCTGAATCTGGAATAAAGTTTTATATTATGTCATCTCAATGGGGATTGATTGCCCCTGTAGAGTTTCTTTTATACTTTCTTTCTCTCCATCTCATGCTAATCTTCTTGAGCTCCATTTGTTTGGCCGATTCTTCTTTCTATAGTCATACAATAATAAAAGAATCCTCCTTGATTTTCATTCCCGTTGTTTGTGATAATATGATCGTAAATATACATGTGATTTGCGTATGCACAATTGATAGCTGGGGATGTATCAATAAAATAAATATGTAGAATAACTGTGGGTAGGTTATGAAGAAAGAGTACTGAGCCTAAGTTAATTTGTTTAAAATATGTGTAAATAGACTTGCATGAAATAGACTCAACCCAAATGTGGCAGAGAATAAAAAATAAATGTGGGAGTAAGATTAATGAAGCCTACCTCTTGGGATAGGCTAAGAATGAGGATGATGTCATGTGATGAATTGTAAGTTGAATTATATGGCATCATTCTTATGTCTTTATGTTTTCGAGCTGTGTTCTACTATTTTTATTTTTGCTTTCAGTTCTTCATGTTTAGAATTACTTCCTTTTAGCTTGGCTATGTTTTGTATGGCCATATGAATGTGTTTGTTTCTGAAGGAGACAATATTAGCATTTTGAAGGGACACCTTGTTCTTGTACTTTCTCTTTCAGGACAATAATCTTGGATTGGTTAAGCAAGTTCTTTCTTCTTTGTACAAGCGCAATATCCAGAGGTTGACTCAAACTTACTTGACTTTGTCGCTTCAAGATATAGCCAACGCTGTTCACTTAAACAGCTCGAAAGAAGCTGAATTGCGAGTACTTCAGATGGTAATTCTCCGTGTAATATTTTTCTGAAGTCGTTTTTAAGTTTCGAGGATGCTGTTCTAAAGTTGTAATTATTTTCTTTAATTATAGATTCAAGATGGAGATATTTTTGCGACAATAAACCAGAAAGACGGTATGGTCAGTTTTCATGAGGATCCAGAACAATACAAGACTTGTGAGATGATTGATCAAATTGATTCATCAATTCAAAGGTAATGAAACAGCTTCTTCTTCATCCATGTGTTATGGGACAATCAGATAAGATTACATTTCTGCAAATTAGCCATTGCACATGCAAATTACGCTCTGATCAAATAAACATTACAATTCAAATGTCAGTCGCATATTTGTCGTTAAGTGTAAAATAGCATGTTCTAGCAAGTAAGACTGCTAGGTCTATTTGGTGCAGCTACTTCTATTTGAAAAAGCAGTTGTAAAGTTGTTGCAGAATAAGTTGTTTTTCAAGAAGTTGTGTTGGCTATTACAATTTTTTTTTATTTTTAAGAACTTGGACCGCAACTTTTTGGTAGCCACTGCACGTAGCTTTTCCACCACAGCTTTTTGAGAACACAAGCAAAATGCAGTTTTATCAAATACCACAGTCATGCGGTCCATTGCTTTGTAAATGTATATCTGTGTCCTTGTTCATATTTAAAAGAATGCATTCTTCTTGCATTATTTTTGTCTTACTTTTCATAGCTTAGTTTCAATCAATTTTGTAGTAAAACCAAATTGGTGATTACGTTGAACAATTCTTGATAAACTCAGCACATTAATCATTTCTGTTTTGAACTGCACCTAGCACACAATGTGGGGTTAACATCCATTAAGGTGGCTTTACTTGTGCTTTCAGATTGATGGCCTTGTCAAAGAAGCTGACTGCAATAGATGAGCACATTTCTTGCGATCCGGCCTACGTTTCAAAGGTAACATCTCTGATTATTCAGTACCATGATTTGTATCTTCTGCTTAGGATAGATCTTCTGCTACTGAAGTTTGTGTTATTTCTCCAGATTGGGAGAGAAAGACCGAGATTTGACTTCGATGACTTCGATTCTGTTCCGCATAAATTCCTGTGAGGATGAAGGAGCCTCCCCTCATTGAGTATGATTCCTTCATTGCCAGAATCTTGATAATTTTATTTCTTTTCTTATCCGGTACTGCTGTGCATTTTATTGCTTTGATTCAGTTTTTCTGTTAGCTCTGAGAATGCTAGCTCCTCTTTTTTGTATGTTTATCTGAGGTTCATCTTATTTGAGTAAAATGATGGATGGTAGTAATTTTTAGTGCCATCATGACATATTAGAGTTAAGGATTGATGTTCTGCGAAGTTACTTCTGTAACTTTGCAGCACTTAACAGCCTTAGTGATGTAACACTTGATTCCATTATGATCTGCTGCTTGGCTTTCAGACCGTTGGTAACACTTTTTTTTTTTTTTTTTATTTATAATTACTTATAGAGCACCCAAAACATTGATATTTACAAAACAAGCATCGAAGTCATTGTTTGAAGTACCGAATAGATGCATTTATGTGTGCCGCGGTTAAATCATTAAGAGTTTGATAAAAATGAAGAATATGGGTTGGGGTTTTATCTTGAATTTTGATATTCTAAGTGAGAATTTGAAAAAGGGATGGAAACGAGTGCTTGATTTATAAATAGCAATGTTTGGGGTGCTTTGTATGTAATTGCTCCTTTTTTTTTTTTTTGGGCTATTGTGTGAGTTACTTTCTGACGTTTGGAGAATCAGATATGTTAGAATGTGATCGATTTTGGAAAGAAAGATGCAATTTTGTCTACATATATATATATATGCTGCTCGTTGTGATTCTTTGTTAGTGCAGCCTAGCGCAAGTCCCTTGGGGTCACTGGTTTGATCCCGACCCGCCTGAGTGCATATGAGTGCATCTGATTTTCAGTGCAGGATCGAGTGATTAGGCGCATATTCACACAACTCAAATCTTTAATATCACCAAATTGATATGTACATTTTTATTCATAGTTTTAAGAGCATCAAAATGTCATGCAAGTAAATGAGAGTGTAGGTTTGTGATATGTAAAAAAAATATAAGAACGGTGTGCTATGCATCTAAACATCCCTTTAAAAATATGAATAGCAATAGCTACATGTTTTGTGCACATGAATTGTGTACTTCTACTCGTCATATGATAAGGGCATTTATGTACATAACATATAATTCTTATTTAATTACATTTCAAACCCTTAAATTTAATTTTTTTATATATGCTACCTTACCTCTTCATATTTAGGGTCCGTTTGAGCCAAGCTTATAAGTATGGGCGGCGTTTTAAAAACGCCGTCGTAACGTTTGGTTCGCATGTTTCGTCAGCTTATCCGAAACTGCGTTTGAGTTTTTACACTAAACGCGGGCCGCGGGTCGACTCCTGCGGCCGGCCTGCTGGCCGCGTTTCAAGATAAGCAGCTTCTCCTGAAACGCACAAGCTGCCCCAAACGGACCCTTAGTGTTTCACTTTCTAAAACTTATATTGAAGATATTTTTGATGTGATATGAAATATTAGTGTGGTATAAATATAAAAATTAAAGCTTGAGTGCTAGATATGTAAATATATAAAAATTGGGTGCTATTTATGGAGTTGCCCCTTAAAATATTACCATTATTTATTTTTTTCTAAAGTAATAAAACAAAAAAATCACCTTTTCATCCATATGTTTGTCACCAAAGTGATGTTTTTGGTGATAGGAAAACATAAGAATCAAGGTATTTATGTAAATTTACTTCTTCCATGAAAGTTTTTGAAACATTTGTTGCACTTAAATCCTTGATATTTCCTTGTACATGAAATGCATTGATTGATGTAACATGTTCTTTAGGTGCCCATATCTTTATACAAGGCGAGAGCCTTAGTTTTCTCGGCTCGCTGTCTCTCTTATACAAATGGCGGTCGCCCCTAATTTTACTCAGTAAACAACGTTCTAGCGAAAATATTAAACAACCCAGCATGAACAAGAAGAGAAATCCACGACTCAAAGTAAACCTTTAGGAAACATCCAAACTCCAATAATTCATTTTGAAGAGGTATTAGAGAAGGTCGGCATCCAAATGCATGCAACGTTAATGAGAGAATATCTTCCACCAAAACGAACTGAGGGGCTAAACCCGCAACAAAAACATGAGAACTCCATTCACTGAAGAGGAAAGATTTATGAAAACAATCGAGTTATCATGTCGCCTCTCGAAATCATCATAGCTCAATAACAAAGTATAGTGTACGTAAGGTAAACCACCATAAGTGGCAACAAGTGCAATATCTACAATTTTCAAGCCAAATGCAATGGTCTGTGTCTTGGACGGCAAACAAATAGAACTTTTTGTAACATTTTGCAAGAGGATGTATCAGAATGAAATGATACCAGAAACACTTCACCTACTTTTCTGCATTCTTAGCAATATTTTAGTCCCATATTGATTGCTAGTTTTATAATTAATACTTGGTATTTCATTTCATTTGGCTCACTTGCCTTGGAGTCTGATGAAAAGATATTGAAATTGTGGTGGGGACTTTGCATGACTTTGCTGTAAATAGATCCAATTATACGCCGAAAGAGCATAAAAATGACACAAATAATCGAGAAAATATACGACATAGTACTACACATTTCCTTCACATCAGTGTGGTGTGTTTGGACTCCTTGTCGAGGTCGTCAACAAGGAATCTATGTCGAGGAATTGAATCGCATCGGCGAGAGGCAAAATTCCAACCAAAAAGGGGGGAGAGAGAGAAATATGAGGGTTACCTTTCTCAAGGTTTGGATTTCTTGCCAGCGCCGAGCAAAGTCGTCATCGCCGAGGCTCGAGGGCATCGACAAGAGAGAAAATCAATGTAGAGGGAAGAAGATTGAGATTTTTTATCTTCGTGTTTGATTTCATATAGTTTTCCAGCTTATTAACGCCTAAAATTTCAGCTATAACATTTACTGACTGAAATTTTAGTCGTTAATCAACAAATTTTTTAAATGACTGAAATTTTAGTCGTTAATCAACAAATTTTAAGGGATATAAGCACTGACTAAAACATAAATCACATGAGAAAAAAATGTGAAAATTAATTACATATTTGCCCAAATGATAACTATTCATGTTTATGATGCTTCAGCTTCCACCATAATGATAATGATAAATTTTTATTGGAGAAATTCAATGATCTCATATTCGTCTTTTTTCTTTTTCTTTTTGTGCCTCTCATCAATAAAAGATTAAGAAAATTTACTCTGAGCAGATCATATGAATGCTAATTACTTCTAGTCTTTGATTTCAACAAATTTATGGTCAAATCAAGCACCTCAAAGTGATAAATTTAGTGACATCAAAATTGATCCACACCGGGTCACTAGAAGTGTAGTCAAAGATTTTGGTGCATCAATTTGAAGGCCAAACAATTTTAAAAACTAGCATGCTTTTATTTAAATCGAATTTCTAAAGTAGATGAGTCTAATGGACTAAAGATCTTTCAATTCTTATATAATTAATCACTTAAATGTTACAAAAAGTCTAAAAAAATATAAATAGATCAACCTCCTTCACTTAAGAGTTGGAGTTGAAGATAATAGGGTGAACTAGTTACTAAAACTTAACATTTGATGTCCTGACAGTTGTTGTCGGTCACCAAAGTTTGTTGTTAACAAAACAGAGTTAGTCACTGGCCGTCAAAATTCACTATCAGCTACCAGAGGTCGTCGTCAACAGCTAGTCACTATATGTCCCCAACTATGCCTTCGATAGCCCTACTACTATCAGTAAGTCTCCTACAACTACAAATATTGTAGCTAGTTGCATCGATTCCTTTAACTACAACTATGGTATCTCTAATATGGTTGTTATTTCCATCAACTTTGACATCCATAATCAACTATAGTTTTTCTTATAGATCATGGTTGTTATTGTCATAAATTATGACTTCTATAGTCAACTACAACTTTTATAGCCGACTTCGATAACCCAAATAAGATTTTTAATTATAGTCATATTACTATAGTTATAATCTCAACTATCTTTATACAATTATATCTATTCAGTTATTTACAATTTTAACATATTTTTGTGATCTTATCTTTTCTAATTTAGGTGAAAAGAATCTTTATACCCTTGATTGCATAGTGAATTACTTTAACTAGGCCAAGCTCCATGATTTTTTCTCTTTCAGGTTTTTCGTATAAAAAGTAATGTGTGTGTGTGTGTGTGCGTGTGCGGGCATGTGTGCGTGTGTGTAATCATCACTCTGCTTTTACGAATTTTCCAACATGCAACAGATATAATCATGATACAATAAATATATTTTCGTCGATTCATATACTATATATTAATTCAAGACTTAGCTTGAAAATATTTTGAATATAATTATAAATTAATATTTAGGATTATATTTTTAAACAAAATATTTTATTTTTAACCATCCAATCAACATCAAAAGAGTCAAAAAATTTGATTAATATTAAAATTATCATATTCATAGAACCCCAATCAATTTCATCAGTTCATTGATTCAAGTCCATTTCGTGCAAAAAAAAAATAATTTTGAACCCAACCAGACATGCCGAAGAACCGATTCATTGTCGAATCAATCCTCGGTACAATCAGAATTTTCAAAATAATTTTGAACCCAATTCTTATGGATTTACCTATTTCACACCTAAACTTTCATTTTTACACACGAAAATATATATTTAACTATTAAAATGTGATAAATATTTAATATATATATATGTAAAAGCCTGAAAAATAAATAAACATAAATTTTATTAAAATGAAACTTATTTCTTGGTGGCTTCCAACCTCAATTCTCACCACTTATTCATCACCCCGAACATCATCGTCCATGTTCCCCTCCTCATTTCATTATTTTTACCCACATGCATGCACACACACACGTACATACACGTAACACATACACACGCACACGTAACACGTACACACATTTAGCACGTGAGATTATGTTACACGCGTGCACGCACGCACGCGTAACACATACACAAGCACACGTAACACGTACACACACGTACACACATTTAGCACGTGAGATTATTTCCGGGATCCACACCAAACTGACTGCAATAATTCTTGTATATACTGACACGATCATTCATCTCACTGGTGTTCCCCCCATTGCACTCCAAGGCGCCATTAATGGCACGTATGGTTGCACCGAAGCCCTGACCGACAACACCATGCACGTTAGTCTTCCAGAACCAGAGAGCCGTCTTGAATGCAATGACGGCATCACTCGAGACGGTCTCCGGCGAGTTCAGCCCATCAAACCCGATATCTTGGCCCGCCGGGCCGTAGTTGTAGTTCCACGATATCTGTAGTGGGCCGCGTCCATAGTACTTCTTCCCCGCCGCGCACGGGTACTGAGGATAGTTCGTGTCGCAGTAGGAGCTAGACTTGTCTATCTCCTCTATGTAGCACAAGTCTTTGCAAAGAAAGTACACGTGCATGCAAAATTGCAAATATAATTAGTAATTTTGTAAGGATTTTTTTAAAAACATTCTTATATATTTGCCCATATGAAAATCATAAATTTGTATATTTATATTTATAAAAAAAAATAAATTAATGAATTAAATAGACATATCCAAATATTTGTAAACCAATAACTAAGCTTGGTGTAAGAAAGCGATTGTTCGCTTTTAAAGGTTTAGGCCCCTTTAGGGGCAGCTTATTGAGAGCGTCTCCCTGTTTGTTTAAAGCGTTCGCACCTGCGTAACGATCCTGCACTGCGTCCGCGTTCGTTAATTCATTTATGTCGTTCGACGTTGTCCGAGCCCCGCGTCCGTCGTTACCCATCCGTGTTGCCCTAGGAATTCCGGAGATGCCCTCAATCTGCCTTGCCTTCTCTCGCGCTGGTTTAGGGTTCTGGTTCGTCGCCCTTAGGGCTGTAAACGAGCCGAGCCTGAGCGAGCCCAGATCCGGCTCGTGTTCGGCTCGCCCGGCCCTGGGCCTGTGTCCGAAGTGG
>NW_018164671.1:780579-789992 GCF_001263595.1 Phalaenopsis equestris
CTTAACGAACGAGCCGAACACGAGCTGCTTAACGAGCCGAACACGAGCTGTTCGCGAACAACGAGCCAAATTGACAGCCCTAGTCGCCCTAGAGGAGATCGAATCTTCTTCCTTTCTATTTTCTTTTAATCTAAAGTTCTGCTTTCCAATTCAATGGTTGACTGTCCATGGTACTTGGAATTACTCTAAGATATTTGATAAAATTAAATTTTAGTTGATTTTTTAAAAAGATAAGGTGAAAAGCTGTGTTTTACAATTTAAATTGGATATTGTGGTTGTATTTTACAACTTTATCTCGCTAAATAAAATTATATTTTTTATCTATTATTTCAAAAAATTACAGTAGAAAACTGTGTTTTACAACTTGATCAAGCTAATTGTGATGGTTACCTTGTACTTTGAGGTATTTTTAAAAAAAATGTAGTGAGAAGTTGTGTTTTGTAATTTGATCTGGCTAAGTTAGGTGATTGTTAAAAAGTTACGGTCTGACTTAAAAAAGTATATATTAATAACCACCCAACTTTTTTAACAACAATTTATGTCGCACCAGTTTCGTAGTTGCTTCTTTAAACAGCTGCAACGACCCCCAAACAAATCCTTATTTTTTTAGTTATTGAACCTAATGTGGTTGTTGACTATTCATCATTTGTCATAATAGGATAATCATACGTGCATACGATGGTGCAGATCGCATCACGTGATGCATTCGAAGACGTGGTGCGATCTATACTATCGTCTGCACGGCGAAAAAATATTATGTGCGGATGAAACACGTGTGGTATTGTGATGATATAAATGCAAACTTATGTAATAATAAAATAATAATAATAATAAAAAAAAGCTTACATCCGGTTTCATGAGTAACGTGGGCAAAGAAGGCGGCGATCTCCCTCTTGGAGTCGTCTGCGGTGGCGTCCTGCCCAAAATCAGAGTATTTCTGATTAACCGCATCCAAGAACGCCTGTCGAGTATAGAACGTTTTCCCTTCGCAGCCCGATCCTGCTTGCCCGATTATACCATCGAAGAACGCCTGCGTCACCACATCCGCCACCGAAACCCCGCCGCCACCGCTGGACGGCGGCGAGTTATAACAGGGCCCCGATTGGCAGGCATCGCCGCAGTATGGCGTTCCGGTGCCGCAGTAACCGTACTTGCTGCAACAGAGGTCCTGCGCGCAACCGCAGTTCTGCGCTCCAGCGAGGGAGATGGATGCGAGGAGAAGCGCGGCGGCGGCGGCCAAAAGTTGCGACTTTGGGACCGCCATGAATTAGAACAGGGGAACAGAGGAGAGTGGGGGAAAGGTGGTGGGAAATGGCGGACTTTTATAGATGGGTGTTAGGGTTAGGTAATGGATTGAGGGCGAAGGGAGTATTGACGTTGGGAAGACTTGAGACTTTTCGAAGGTGGCCGGATTGATTTGATGTCGTGGTTGACGGGGAACTCGCTCGTCCAGAAGTTGGTCGGCTGCGGAGAAAGCGCAGCGCAGCGTAGAATTTTCTTGCTGGTCTGGCCTGCCATACTTAATTCTTCCGTGCAACTTGAATAAAGTTGCAATTTTTTTATTTACATTGAAATGAGAATTGGGTTCCTCTTCGAGCTTAAGCGATCTCAGGCTTTGACTCGTATTCGGTTCCTTTGAAATTGTTCATATTCAAAATTGGCTCGTGAAGAGTTTGTTCGTGTTCGGCTCCTGTTCAACTTGAAATTGACTCGTTAAAATTAAACTGAAAAAAATAGATATAGTGCTGAATTTGAATCTAGATCAAATATATGCAAATAAAGATGCATAACCACATTACCACACGAGCAGTTATGTTTCAACTTAGATATAAATATATATAATATATTATTACATAAATAATTATATATATATATATTTTTTTTTTCGAGCAAAAACTAGTCGAACACGAACAACTCTTTGTTCGCTCGTGTTCGAAATGTAAATAAGTTTTATTTTTAAAAATCATTTAAGTGGTATATTTAATAAAAAAAATTTGATTTAGGTGTTAGAAATGTCAATAAATAAGATTTGAGCGGTATGCATGTAAAAAATTACAAGTTTAGATGTTAGATATGTAAATAAAGAAGATTTGAGTGGTATGCATGTAAATGCTGAAACTTTTTATTTTAAAAAGTATTTAAGAGTTATATTTTTAAAAAATACATGTTTAGTTGTTAGACATGTAAATAGATAAGATTTGAGTGGTATGCATGTTAATATTCCTAAAAATATAAAAAAAAAAAATACAAGTTTAGGTGTTCGATATGTAAATAAAAAAGATTTGAGTGCTATGCATGTAAATTCTTAATTTTTTTTTATTTTTAAATATTATTTTAGTGATATATTCATAGAAAAATACAAGTCTAGGTGTTAGATATGTAAATAAAAATGAATTGAGTGGTATGCATGTAAATATTTCTAAAAATATAAAAAATACAAGTTTAGGTGTTAGATATGTAAACAAATAAGATTTGAGTGGCATGCATGTAAATATTCCAAAAAATCCACATAGAAATTGTACTAGCTACCTTTTCTTCCATATAGTTAGTTTTGGCTCTAGAGATTCTTCATATCAATAAAATGAGAACTTAAAGTTTCATTGGATTTCCCAAATTAATTTCTGTATTTCTCAAAAATTCAAATCCTTGGTAATAGATTTCCAAAATTTAAATATAAAAGCGGGTTCAGTCCGATTCTGGTCGGTCTGACGCAGAGACGGTTTTCTACTTGCTTAGTTATGGACCAACATCAGTAGAACTGGTTAAACTGACTGGTTCGGTCTAGTTTTTTAAGCCTTGAATAGATCATTCCGGTCGATTAGGATACATGGGAATATATGTATATTTGATTCATTTTAATTTTGTTTTTGTTGTGATCATATAATTGATTTTTACTATTATTGATCTTTGTTTTAGTGCATATTTTGATTATACATATATTTGATTCATTTTAATTTTGTTTGTAGCCTTTATTTTCTATTATTTTGTTTGGTTTTTTCTTTTTCATGTAACTTCTTTTATTATTGTTCCTTTCTATTTATATCGAGATTAGTGCGAGCTTTGATGATTTCCAATCATAAGAGAAGCTCATGCTCTTGTTGTAAGTGCACCTCTTTCGTATTTTTTTAGCTATTCCTTCATATGTTATAGTTTTTATTTTAATATTGGGTTGTGTTGTATTTAAATTGTGTTCGTAGGCGAGTTGTTTGACGTATCTTTGAGTTTGAACTCTTTTTCTTTCGTCAAATCAAGCTAGGCGCGATCCCATATCTTCTCAACATTATTCAGCAAATTGTGTCTGTAAAGTCAGTTCTAAGTCCCCAGGTGTCACGGTTTCGAGCCCACCTGAGTGCATCTGCTTTGCAGCGCGGGATCAAGTGGTTGAGGGTGGTCAGGGGCTCGTATCATATCTTCCGACCGTTATACGAAAGAGCCATATTGGGTTGACTTGGATTGAGTCCAACTGATGCAAATAGATGCAGAAAAGTCAAACCAGACCAAGGCCTCATGTGATCACAAGTCTTCCAACCCTTAACTAAAACGTGTTCCGCGCAAGACTCGTTCAAATTTGACTCCTCACGCAAAGCAAATGCAAAGAACTTTATTAAAATAATCTTACTTTAAATAAAAATTACATACATACCACTCACTTCTTATGTATTTACATAAATACCACATTTAAATACATGCCACTTTACCTATTCGTGAAAGTAGATTTGGGTGGTATAAATGTAAATACTTATGAGTTGGGGGGTATGTTTGTAAAGGACAACAACAAAATGAGAAAGCAAAAGCTGTAATTTTAATCACCTTTAATGTATTAATAATTAATAATTAATAATTAAAATTAAAATTTTATTCAAACAAATAAAATTAAATACTTGAACAATTTGCCAAGCAATTCATCATATCAAATAATTTTCAGGATTTATTAAATTGAAATTTATATAATTTTCTAAATCCCACTAAGGTGGTGTTTGGTCGCTTCATTTAAAGAGAATTTAAGCTCGGTTAAGGGTCTGTTTGGGGCAGCTGCAGCTTATCCAGCTTCTGCTGATAAGCAGCTTATCCTGATAATCTGCTGATGAGCAGCTGATCCAGATAAGCTGTCTGGCTGTTTGGTTGGCGCTTATGGAAAACAGCTGATTGTGAAAAATTGATCATTTTGCCTCTGTTCTGAATAAGCAGTTTAGCTGTTTGGTTAGTGCGTTTTGTAAACAGTTTATTTGAAAATTTTTTTCATTAAATGTATAATCTGTGCAACAGAATCTGTTCTTTTCTAAACAAAATTAAAAATAACTGTTCAGACAAGAAAATACCCAAAAATTGATTTATATTCATATAACTAAAACATATCCGATCACATCAAACGAATATGTTACACATACAAAAGTCAAACACATATGTACATATTACTACAAAATATAATAAGAGCCCATAAAGAAGAAAAATAACATGTTAAAATGATAAGTAGAAATATGATAATGTTGACTTTATAATGTAGCAGCATATCACGACCCATGCCACCTGCATCTGACACTCCAAAACCCTGAGCAAACCTGTCCGACTGCGATATTCTAGAAATGGAAGAACTCGAACCACATGTGGCGTTCTCCTGTTGTGGCACTATTGAACTCCTAGCAGTTGTGTCCAATTGGGAGCACGTAGAAATAGTTCCACTGTCGGCCCACCTGAAGAATTTGCAGTCGTCCGGTCCTTGTCCCCACCGCGGGCACCTGTAGAATTCGACTTCCCTGAATATCTCGAGCTCATTGTCCTGCAATTATGTTAAAAAGTGTTAATCAGTCAAAAATTTGAAGGAATAAAAAAAAAACTTAACATACCAAATTGTGAAAGCAATTGTTGCAACAGAGTTATTTGGTCACCTGCATCTAAGACCACTCTTATTAACTTCATAAGAGTAACAAAATATCACTTTAAGTTCATATAACAATCTGAAACATTAATATTTACAAAAATATTAATATTGCATAGGAGCATCGAAACATTAATACAGGGTGATTACATATTCATGTTTAGGATATTATACAGTGCTTCAACTTGATGATATAAAAAAATTTAAATGATGAAGAAGAAATCTATAACTTACAAAGAAAGCTAAAAAGGGATTTTGAATTGAAACCATCCAAAATTTCGAAAGATGGAAGAAGAACAATGATCATCCTATCGAAAAGAAACCATATCAATAAAATTGAAACCATCCAAAATTTCGACCAACATTGAATCCAACATACCCTAATTTCGACCCCAATGGGTCATACCATAGTAGCGGTTGTCATCCAAGCTACATACAGATTGCTTACAAATTTTAGATGCTTCCATAACGATACCATAGTGTCGTTACATTTTGTAGTGCATGATACTGGAACCAAGAATAAAGCACAAAGAGTTGCATGAGTAAGGATTTTCTCCTAACAACACTAGAAATAAATCAGTTTTATATCAACAGACGCATACATTTCTCATCTAACCAAGCTATATAAAGCAACCATATAAAGATTTCTAAGCTATATAAGAACTTCCATGTATCCAAGCTATATAAGAAACTTCTGATTACCCACTGCATATCTCGAAGATTTTGAAGATGGAAAGCGCGTTATTTGGTGTTTTCATAAGATATACAAATACGGAAGAATCGAGTGGTATGCATGTAAAGCTTCAAATAAAAAAAGAGAACGTTTCCTTGTATTCCACTGCATATTTAGATGCTATATATGGGCTGCCGAATTTTGTAAACCTATGGGTCAAATTTATACAAAAAAAGGTAATATTGCTGAAGTAGATAATGGATGAAGGGGACACCTTATCTTTATTCATTCTGAATGAAGATGCCTAAGTTGAGGGTTATTTTGATCACCTAACCAATCAACTATGATTGGGATTTGCCTCATTTTTAAGAAATGCATCAAACCATTTTGCCCCAAGAGGGGATGAATGGGCAAACAAGGCCGTTAATCTTTCAGATCATTGTGATCTATGATTGGGAACAGAATGACTCTAAGATTGGCGTCAGGTGTGAGATGGATTGTCAAATCTTAGTTAATCCTTTAAGATTTGTTCTTGATTTTATGAATTTAAAGAGCTTACAAACATTTAAACACAATAGGGTGGCCAAAATTAGAGAAACCATCCACCCTTACCCATGCTACAGAGTGATTGAAGTGCAAACCAAGTTGCTATTAAACTACCATCCACAAATTAAGCCTGAATTTTTTGCAAGCCATACAACGTGAAACTTCTGGTTCACAAAAAGAGGAGAAAGCAATAATTATGGCCAACAACTTTGGCGATTAATAGAAAATGAAAAAAACAAAAATATAAAAGTAGTACAGAAGACTTTCTCAGTCAATTAAAGTACTGCTTAAAGTCCAATGACCTATTTTGCCATACACAAAATGCATAAAAGTTATTGTTAGGCGTTGATATCATCATATGGTAATATAACCAGAAAATATAAATGAGTTCAGAGACCCCACACTACATTATCTTCAAATAAAAAAAAGAGAAAGTTTCCTTGTATTCCACTGAAACTCAAAACTCAAATAAAACCAACAAAAAGAAAATTTACATACATACCACTAAATTCCTTTAAAAGGTAAACCTTAGATGCTAGATATGTTAATACATTTGAATTGGGTGGTATGTATGTAGTTATCTCGAATAAAGGTAAGCATGAAAAATGAAAATAGGGAAGATCAAAACTAGAAGAAAGAAGAGCATGCTATACAGGTTCACACGGGAGAGAAAATGCAGTGAATAACTAACAAGATTCTCAATCATTTGGTATGTGAACTAATGAGTTGCTCGGCCTGCCACTCACTCCTCCATTCTCCCAAGTTTCTGCCAGCATAAATAATGCTCTAAATGGTGTTAACTATGCCTCTGAAGCTACATGCATTTTGGACATAAGTGGAAATTTGATCTCCATTTCATCCACACTTCCTAACAACCAACACCATGCAAAACCAAATCCCAATATTTCACCGCCAAAATGTTAGCAACTTCAATTTTGACATGTATACCACATTTTTTTATGCATAAAAAAGATGAATTTTACTTTTCCAAAGTATTAACTGGCTAAAAATTATACAGTAACAAAAAAATAGGGCAGGGAGATGGAATATATAATTTGATGGATAAGAGAAGTTCATCAGTATAAGAGAGCATTCAATTTTCCCTACCATCACTTGCTAGTTAGAGAGAAAAGGTAACAAGCTTGAGCTTACCATTAGCTTTATCCCAACTATTTGAGATCAGTGATATACATTCTCATTTTTCATTCATTCATGTTGAGTATTGTAAAAAAAGAACTTTTGTAAAGATGTTCAGATAAACATTGAAAATTATTTTACTCGAAAGACATTCCTAAACCTTGGTATCATTCATACAAAATATAGATATAGAAATGCCATTTAGAAATGCCATTACAGAAATGCCATTACATAAAAAAAAAAAAACCTTATTGATAATAAACAAACAGCGTTAAACACTTCACATACATCAAAGGAAGCCAAAAAATCCCATAGAAATGAACCAAACAACATTACCAAGCTTTCCCCACTATATAATGCAAATTCATAATGCTTCGATATCCTAATGAAGTGGTCAAAATTTCAGATCTTCATCTACTACACTTTCCATTTATTTTAAAACCTTGAAATCAAGCGCAAGCAAGGAAAATCAAAACCCGAGGTCATGGTAATTAGCTAAAACAACTCTTGCATAATTAGTCTAAACAATTTTTTAGATGCAATTTTTTTCCACATATTTCATTAAATAAAAAAAATACACTTTCTTTTGAAGTTTGTTTAAAGACTTTTCAAAATCAATTTCATATTGATAAAAACTGAAATTATGTTTTCATTTTTCCAAATCAAATTTTCCTTGCAAAGAACTTCAAGCAACACATATTTCTGCATTCTTAGGGAGCAAAAAATTTTCAATAGGAATCATTTAAAGCTTTCCAATTAACAACTAATATTTTTTCCATTTAAACCAGAGTAGAAACCGATACTGCAGTGACAAACCAAAGTAAAAACCGTTACACACAAACTAACAAAACAAGTATTTAAAGCTTTCCAATTAACAACATGTATTTTATGCCTTTGCTGATATCATGACCGGCTGATATCATCTGCTATTTGTTCTCGTAAAGTCGTCATCTCTGATGCACCTTCACCCTCTCAAGTGCATGCATCTTCTGAACCAAACTTTTCATGTATTAAACGTCCCACATAATATTCAAATGCTTCAGGTGGGATTTGAACTGAATCATCTTCTAAAATGGCAAACTCCGTATCCGATCTGTGGTGGCGTCTGATGAAATTGTGTAGCGCCATTGAGGCAACAACTATTTGTACTTGCTTTGGAAAAGGGTATGACGTCATATCCCGTAATATGACCCACTTCTTCTTCCACACTCCGAACGCTCTTTCAATTACGCCGCACAATGAAGAGTGTCTTTTGTTAAAAGCTTTTTTTTTGCCTCGTGCGACATCACTAGATCTTTCAAAATCAGGAATATGATACTTTGTATCTGGATAGGGCTTTAGATATCCCATTTGTAATGGATATCCAGCATCAACCAAATAGTATTTACCGTATTTACCCAGAGGTGGGTACGGAAATCCATGTCTGAAGTTTTTGGTAGCGAACTTGAAAACACGACTATCATGAGCGCTTCCTTCCCATCCAGCCATGACAAAAGTAAAGCACATATTGAAATCACATACGGCCATAACATTTTGTGTTGGGGCGCCGCATCGACCTATGTACGCAACTCTTTCTTCACTATTTAATCGTGCATCGACGTGTGTTCCATCAATAGCTCCAATGCAATCCTGGAATTACAAATATAATTTTTTATAAGCTGAAATATAATAAAAGTAGAAGGATGAGTGTAATGGTAAAAGACAGACCTTAAAAAATGGCATGTACCGGGGGTCATTTGCAATTTGTAAAGGAATTGAATTGAACGTTGGATCCTCAGGCTTTATTACCTTCTGGGCCAAACTAACAAGTGAGTTCAAGCCGACTGAGAAATATCGGCTAATGGTTTCAGATGAATGTTGGAAACGCTCCATAGCACCTCTAATTGATTCAAAGTTATTGCAAGCACTTCCCTTGGGATTGTTCTTGCAGAGGCGTGAAACTCATGATTGATCCGGAGTTCATTTAGAAGATCATGAAATATTTCTTGTGTCTTAAGGAATATATTAAAGAACCGTGTTGGATGACCCCGTAATAACTCACCAACCCATCTGTCTCCTACTTGAGTTGAAGTCATACATGGGTTTCGGTCAACGTATTTGAGATGGTAATAATACAATAAGGTAAGGGTAAATGCGACTGTGCGTATGTGGTGGATATCTTCTTCATCCATACTACAAAAT
>NW_018164671.1:790565-792563 GCF_001263595.1 Phalaenopsis equestris
AACACTCGTGGATTGAACATCTGTGTGAACATGGCTAGGACGGTCTCCTGAATCACCTATCTGCACAGTATCCAACTCTTGGGCTGAGCTGCTCAACCCTATATCATTTGGGGTGAACACATGAGTTCCTGTAGCGACAACCCCAGTGAACATTCCATCTAGTTTTTCCTCCATTACTGGATCAATGCCAACGAATTTAAATTTTTTGGCTGACGGCGATGCCTGATATAGATAACAAATGTCGATTAATAAAATAGTGTTAGGTCAGTGCAAAATTAAATTAAACATAAAATAGAAAGAGTAAATTATGCACCTGGAGTTTTTCAACCCACCATTCTTCTGGTGCATCTATTGTGCGCTTAACTGGGTCCCAGCCCATTCCCGTTGATCCCCGTTTCAGTTCTTTTCATATTTTCTAATCCTTCTTTAACTGGTCTCATTTGTTCTTCATTTTCATTCGATCGTAACGATCGTAATCTCTCGATCGTAATCTCTTCCAGTCATTTCTTTGAATTTAACCAAGATATTTCGCCACCCTTCTTTGTTAAAAAATGTAGTTGGTCTATTTCCCACCTCAACCCCCCTTACGCATAAATCACAAAAGATAATAGTAACTTCTCTATCCCACATGACTGATGTTCCAGCCTCTTTAGCTTTACTCATTGAGTTCTGTCAGATTAATGGATAAGCACAAAATGTTTCTTTTCATGATAAATAAATCACAAAACAAAAGAACAATTTCTATATCAACCCTCTAAAAAATCACAAAACAAAAGATAGATTACTGGCATCTTCATCTTTGTGACGCCGTAAAGATTAGACATTGGAAACAAATCATGACAAAGACTACTAAAAAATAGGATAAATTTTGGAAAGAAAAAAAGAACTTTTGTAAAGATTGTCAAACTGTACATTCATATAAAAGAGGAACAACCATATAACACTATATCATATAAAAAAAAAAAACTATAAAATGAATATCCAAGAATTATTGAGTTGAGATTTATTTATTTAGTGGAAGAAAAAATATCATATAATAAATAAAATTTTCCCTCACAAATGATATTTCGTTTAGGAGCATTTGCATGCATTCCACCCAACTCTTTTGTATTTACATATCTAATACCTGAATTTTATGTTTTAAATTAATATCACCAAACTTTTTCATACCATATCAAAAATAAGGGGGAGTAAAGAAACATTAACATTTTTCTATATACAAACTATTTTAGTGTTTATATGATATTACAAAGTAGTTTCTATTTTTAGTTAGTGGACCAAATAACATTTATCTATATACTAACCTGTCCTAGCTCATGAACAATTTTCTTTTTTCCTATCTCATTTTACTTTTCATGAGAAGTTTAAATTCATGTTAAAAGAAAGAAGTCTTCCCAAAGAATATTTTAAAGTTCAAACACAACAAGAAACTAGACAGAAATAATCTAAAAAAAATTCTAATATCGAAGCCTCGAAAGTCAAAGTTTTTGCAATTATTAAATTTTTTTGTTCAACCAGCTACTTGATGCAGATTTTTGGATTTTCCCCATCAGCAAAACTAGAAGTTGTGTAATATATGATTCCTTTGTGCGAAATTTTCTATTAATAATCACAACAGTAATCATATAAAGCCTTTTAAAATGAACCTTCGATGATATAAATTTTTGGGTTGAATAACTTATAATTTTGTTTCTTTATAATTTTATACATGATAGTAGTTAGAGAAGTAATAGACCATTTTTTGATAAGAAAGCTTCTTGATATAACAAATGTATACCTACAATTCATCTTTTTATATGGAAAACTTAAATCATCTTCATGGCATCTAAGCGATCTAACAAAATATTAGGAAAACGAACAAGATATACCTGTAGCGAGGAAAACCAAAGAGGGCTACAGAAAAAATGAAGTAGGTGGAAAATGAGTTGAGCGAGAGGCTAAGGGTTGCTGGATCGAGCCTCGAACGGGCTGGGGACGGGAGAAACGCTGGGGACCCGG
>NW_018164671.1:792654-808397 GCF_001263595.1 Phalaenopsis equestris
CTTGCTGTATCGAGCCTCGAAAGGGCTGGTGACAGGAGAACGGCTGCGATCCGGGCGAAGCTCCTTAGCCGGGGCTCTCAACAGAGACGAGAGCGAGAGCGAGAAGCTAGCTGGATCGAGCCTCGAACGGGCTGGTGACGGGAGAACGGCTGCGATCCGGGCGAAGCTCCTTAGCCGGGGATCTCAACAGAGATGAGAGCGAAAGCGAGAAGCTAGGGTCACGGGAGAGGCGAAGGAAAAAAGCAAGGTCACGGGCGTAAATTGAATTGGAAAATGCGGACTGCGGGCTGACACGGACCGCGGGGGTCAGCCCGCGGTCTGCGTCTTTTACAATTTCGGAAACACAATTTTCAATAATCTGGGGATAAGTGGGTACCAAACAGTGAGGCGGCGTTTTCAAAACGCCGCCCACACTTATAAGCTGTCCCAAACGGGCTCTAAGTGTGAAAAAAATTACCAGTTTTTAAAATTTATTAATTATCATAACTAAATTCTAATTATCACATTGTTTTATTCAAGGATCGTTCTGATCGTCACTGTACTAATCATCGCAGCCGTCCATCACGAAGGTCTCCGAGGTCTCCATTTTATCCAGCTTTTTCTACCCTACCCTCTCTCCTCTTTCTCATTCTTCGCTCCGCCGCCGGTTCTCCTCGGAGAAACCAAACTCCTTTCCAATTTTCTTCTTTTAGGTAGTCGAAGAGAGAAAGGAGATCTATGGATTCGGATCAAGGGAAGCTCTTCATCGGCGGTATTTCGTGGGAAACAACTGAAGAGAAGCTGAAAGATTATTTCAGCCAGTACGGCGATGTCTTGCAGACGGTGGTGATGAGGGATAAGGCTACAGGAAAGCCTAGGGGCTTTGGATTTGTAGCTTTTGCGGACCCTTCCATCGTAGATCGTGTACTCCAAGACACTCACACCATCGACGGCCGCACTGTGAGAATCATTTCATCATGCGGTTTTTATCTTAATATTTTGGAAATTTATTCATGATAATCTGTTATTCACAGCATTTTTCCTTCTGCGACATGAGTTTCGTTTGTTCTCTGTTGTTTTTTGCTATCAAATTTACGGTATAGTTAATCTGGTTTGATAGGGTTCTATGCTGATCTATGAAACATTTGATGGATGTTTTTGCTATATTTATGGAGATTTGATTACTTTCTACTCCCAGTTTTGTGACGATTTGTTAATGATTGCTTTTCATGCATTTTTTTGTTCTTGGAGAATGCATGGAGTTTTGGGTCGAGGTGTTGGATTGTAAGTTTTGGATGCAATAATATGCACTTGTCTGTTTCTACTTAAAATTTTTGTTTTAGTTAATTCTGTAAATGTTGATTTTATAATCTTGGGAATTTGGCAGAAAATATGCTTAGGCTATGTTTGGCTGTTCTGAGGATTTAAGTTAAATAGGATTTGGTAAATACTGTATATGCGGATTGATAAAATCCAGATGTGTTGAATCCAGGAATATATTTGGCTTGATTTAAGTTAAATCTAGTTAACTCCATTTGCAGTGTTTGACGATTGCGTCTCTCCCTCCTGCACAACTTCAAGAAGCAACGAGGCATTCCTTTTTAAATCCATTAAGTTTACCTATTGATCGAATTTATACAATATGGGATTTACATTACGGGAGAGAAGAAAATGGATCGACAGTCCGATGTTTTTCACATTTTGCTGGATTTATGTTAAATTCAACATAAGTCCTATTAAAAGGGTGCTACCAAACATCCCTTAATCGGAGTTAAATCTTGAGAGTAATTTGGATGCAAGTAAGAATACCTATTTGAATTCCTAGATCCTATTGTCTCAAATATTGCAACTCTTGCTTTTGGCATGATTTCCTAGATACTAGATTTAAGGTGGACTTTGTACATTCAACTTAATATTGGATTTTTGAATTCCCGGATTAAAATAAGACTAAAAATATGATTAAATCTCACAATTGAATAACACATAAGATTAATTCAAGTGTTTGTATAATTGTACTTATCAGTGTTAATTTTTTGGGATATTTACATACCTACTACCCAATTCCCCTGTATTAACCACCTAAACCTCAATTTTTTCATACAAACCATGCAAACTATTCCGAAAACATAGGAATTGGGCGGTCTGTACGTAAAAATTGAAGTTTGGGTGATTGATATTTAATTCATAGGAACTTGGTAAAACATATGTAAAGGCCGCACTAATTTTTAAAAAGTGAATGTTAGACCTTTAATAGCTTCTGAACGATATTTCATTCTTAGTATTATCTTTACTGTTTACACTTGCAAGGACTGATTTTTTTTGAAAATAAGCTTATTGCATTAAAAAACTAATAAAAGATACAAAAGACTGCAATGGCTGAATTTTGGCGTTATATTTTTGCACTTATTTGTTTCCTTTTAGTATTTAGAGTGGAATATGTGATTGCATACCGTGTATTAGGAGACCACTTGTTTTTATGAAGGATTTACTAGTTCTTATTGCCTCCAATTTTTAACTCTTGCTTTTGGTAATTATTAGTGGATCTTGGATTTAGCGCGGACTTAGGAGCTGTTTTGTAACAGATTTTGTAAAATCTGTAATTCTGGATGTACTAAATTATGATAATGCTAAGATTTAGTAAATTTGGACTTTAAGGCTAAACTAAGGAGAAATTGAAAAATTAAATCGAAAATTTAGAAGTAGCCATTTTTTAATATGGTAAGATTTAAATTAAATCCAACTTAAATCCGTTAACCCACAACCCCTTAGTACATTCAATTGGTATTGGATTTAGGGAGTTAAGCATTTAAGAAATTAGGATTTGAGAAGCCTAAAAAGATATGTTTAAATGCTGAAATCGAACCACAGCAAAGTTTTATTCAAGTTTTTTGTGTATTGGATTGTAATTTTACTATCGTTTTTTTTAAATATGATTAATGGACCTTTAGTAGCTCTTGAAGGACACTGCATTCTTTGTCTTATGATCGCTCTTTATTTGTGAGGCTTCAATCTTGGCATTTTTTTTCCTCTAGTATTTGTTTCTGTTTGCTTGTTAGAGGGTTTTGCACTGTGTATTAAGAGAACTCTCCACCCCCTCCCCCTCCCCCGTCTCTCTCTATCCCTCCCACCACCCTCTCTCTATCATTCTCTCTGTCTCACATTGTGTAATTTGAGAGAGTTGCATTTTTCCACCTTCTCAACTCTTCAATGCAATTCCTAGAATGAGCTACAATCTTGTTCTTCCATCGACACATTTATCTCTTAATGAATGTATCTGCTGTTTGAGTAATTTATTTAATTTATTTGACTACATCATCAGTTCATTTTGGATTCATTTTATTATCCTGATATATGGTTATTTAAATGTGAAATTTTGATTGAAGACTGTCTTTTATTTTATTGCATCTGCAGATTGTCATTTTTTTTTTTCAATCTGTAATGAATTGAGATTCAAGTGTAATATTTCTTCTAGGTTGATTTATATTTTGATCATTTGTTCTACTTTTATGAGATGCTGGCTTGATCATCATGTAGGAACTCTGGGATAATCTTGTGAGTTTTTGGAGAATTCCACATTTGTTTGATTTTTTTCAAAATTATATTGAGTATATTTATGGATAAATCTATTTTTTTCTTGCTGCTCCCTTTCCTTTTTTTTGGTAATTTTGATGCTATCTATTGGTTTGCATGGTATTTTATTATCTCCAGACCACTGAGTTTCTTTATCAGTTAGGTGGACTTTTTTTTTTGAATGATTGAACTGTTTTTCTGGAGTTTTGTTATATTTTTAAGTTGATCTTATTATCTATTAATTTCTATTTTTAATAATCATGAATGTTTGATGAAATTAGATTGTGCAGTTTTAATCTTTGCTTTCTTCATTTGTTGTGCTTCCCCTTCAGTTTTCTTCCTTTTGTTTTCAAACTAGATTTAGGGATTTTGTTCTCCCAGACCCATTTTTTTTAATTCGAATTTCTGTAGATGTTGACAGGTCGGATCATGCATGGCTTTTTTCTCAGTTTACTGCATTTCTTGTAATGCTAATATAAGATTTTTCTGTTTAAATATAGTACTTTGGTTTAATTTAAATAGATTCACTTGGAATAGATCCTAGTGACTTGATTCTATTTAGCATGTTTTGGACAATATGAGAAAATAACTTAGTTGTTTTGTCTGAGTTTATCGAGCAATCGTATCCCAAAATGTTATTTTTCAGACGTAAATACGTGGTTTGTTTTACTGATATGATATTGGAAGTGATATATATACCACATAACTTAGATATAAAAAAAAATTTAAGATACTTCGTCAGTTATCATATGGATAGTTTAGGATTCACATTAATTTAAGATACTTCGTCAGTTATCATATGGATAGTGACATGGCCTTCTTTTAAGTGAAGATTTATTTGTTTAGTGTAGCATTACTTTTGGTTTTAAAAATACAACCATTAACTTTGGTATGTTTTTTATCTTTGCTCTCTAATCACTGGATTTTCTTAGGTGGAAGCTAAGAAGGCTATGTCAAGAGAGGAACAGCATACTGCTGTTCGATCAGGGAATAACACAATGAGAAATGCTGGCGGCGGCGGCGGCGGCGGGAGGATTCGAAACAAAAAAATTTTTGTCGGGGGGGCTCCCCCCACCCTCTAAAGATTTTTGTCGGAGGGCTTCCTCCCACTCTATCCGATATGGAGTTCCGCAAATACTTTGAAGCTTTTGGCACCGTGACTGATGTTGTCGTGATGTATGATCCGAACACGCAGCGTCCTAGAGGTTTTGGCTTCATATCTTTTGACTCAGAAGATAGTGTTGATCGGGTGGTTCAGAAGCAATTTCATGATGTGGGTGGGAAAGCTGTGGAGGTTAAACGTGCCCTTCCAAAGGACGCAAACCCTGGAAACACCACAAACCGATCCGTGGGGGGCGGAACATATCAGTCTTACGGAAGCTCGGGCACCAACTCTAACTCTTACGATAACAGAGTTGATGGCAGTCGGTACATGCAGGCACCAGCAAGTGGTGCTGGTTATAATCCATATGGTTCGTCGGGTTACGGTGCTCCCGCTTATGGTTACGGAACGGCTACCAATGGTGTAGGTTTCAGCTACGGAAACACCGGGGCCTATGGAAATCCTGGTGGACTTGGCGCTGGTTATGTTAGCGGACCTCCAGGTGCTCCGAGGAGCGGGTATGTTTCTACTGGTTATGGTGCAAATGCAGGGTATGGAGGAGCTGTTTCTGGACACACAGGTCAGTCTCCCAGTGCTGCAGCAGGATATGGAAACCAAGGCTTTGGTTATAGTGGGTATGGTGGGCCTGAAGGTCCTTATGGCAATCCAGGTGGTTATGGTGGTGTCAATCCTAGTGGTGGTGGGGAGCAGGGTTTGGGGGGTGGCTTTGCTAGCGGAGGTTATAATGATGGCAGTGGAAGTACCGGTTATTCGAATGCTTGGAGATCTGATCCTGCTCAGGGAGGCGGCTATGGGGCCGGTCAGTTGGCTGGTGCTGGTGCACCTGGTGGGGCTATTGGTTATAGTGGATATACTGGTTCTCAATCCAGGCATGGGCAGCAACAGTGATCTTAATGCCCGAGTTTTGGTTGCATCTGTTTATTGGTTATTTGGATTCGCTACTTTGATTTTTATGCAACTTTGGTTCTGTGATATGAAATCCTTCTGCCTGCTGAAGAGGAATGATTTTTGGGGAAGGGTTTGAATATTCGAGTGCCTTATCTTTAGTATATTAGTTTTTTATCTGCTTTGCCTTGCATAAACTGTAGTTGTTCTGTAGTGTAATATATAGCTTGTACGATCGTTTATCGACCGTTTCTGCTGGTTAATTATGCGGTTATGTAGGGCGATATATGACATTATGTTGTGTAGTCAGCCTCTAGTTATCCGGCAACTAGAGTAAGCTTGTGTTAGTTTTTCCATTATGTTTCCTGGTTTTATGCTATTGTTATGACTGGTTTTAAAGCGTAGCATTCTATTTTAGTAGCCTTATTGTTTGCTTTTATATGGGTTACTCTGTTTTTTTTTTGGCAGCAAGGAAGCGATAATGGTACCAGCTTTCTTATCATAATTTTTGGGAAAACATAGATGGATTTTCCTTAGCTGTAGCATATAATTTGACACATTATCATCATTTTTAGGATATTTTATGTGATTTCATCATTTGTGGTTCAAGTAAATTAGTCTAACATATAAGGATTTATATAAAAATCACCTTCTATAGCCTACATCAAAATGTGTTAGCCTACATTTTGCCATGTTGGATTAATGGATTAGCATGCATGGTCTATTATGTTGCAATTATAGATTAACATATTAGCATGTATGGCCAATTATATTTTTATATTTGATTAACAGATTAGAATGTATGGCCATGTATGTTGCTATAGTAGATTAACAGATTAGCATGTGTGGCCTATCATGTTGTTCTATTAGATTAGCAGATTAGAATGTATGGCCAATGTTGTTGCTATTGTAGATTAATAGATTAGCATGTGCGGCAAGTATGTAGTTATAGTAGATTAACTGATTAGCATGCGTGGCCTAGCATGTTGCTATAGTACATTAACAGATTAGCATTTATGGTCTAGTATCTTGCTATAGTACATTAACAGATTAGCATTTATGGCCTAGTATCTTGCTATATAAGAATATTGTAGATTATTCTAATGGTTAAGGTAGGGGTAGATGTAGAATTAACACTACAGTAATACTGGAATAATGGTTTTTTTTTTTCTCTTTTCTGCCATGCATTTCCCTCCTGTACAGGGGTTGCTGTGTGCACATTGTTGCAATGTATCCAGATACTCAGTGGAAGCCAAAATCTGTTGCCATGACCAATGGTATGTATGTCTGTCTTGGTGATAGATTAGTTTTGCATTTGGGTAAAATATTTAGGTGAAAACTAGTCTTTGTAATTTTTAGTGTTAGTTTACTACCTTTGCTTTAGGTTAATTCATATTTTAATCACAGAATATCTTAGCCATGTTTTTTAATTTAACTTGTTTAGCTAAATTTGCCATATTCTCATATTAGTTTCTTTTTTGGGTTGCTTATAATTCTATATTTTAGCATACATGAAGATCATGTGCTATGCCAATTTTGCATACAACTCTAGTTTTGTGTCCTCTTAAGCAATATCTTAAAATTTTACATATAGGCTTCTAATTTTGCATTTCTCCCCTCTAATTTATGTTATCTTGTCATTCGGCTGCTTATTTTAAGAAATATTTATTAGGGATAATTACATACACATCACTCGAATCATTGCTATTTACAAAGGTAGCACCCAAGATGATTGGTTTTTTTCTGAACTACCGAACCCATGCATTTACGCGTGCCACGGTCAAATTATTGAGAATTTGATAAGAATGAAAAATAATGGATTGGAGTTTTATTGTGAATTTTGATATTTGAGTGAGACTTTAAAAAATGAATGAAAGAGGGTGCTCGATTTGTAAATAAGACAATGTTTCAAGTGTTATGTATGTGCTTGCCCCGATTTATTGAGTGAATATTATGTGCACCAGGCGTGCGGACCGTGGTATTCTGGTGGTAGTGGGGTGATATTGCATCTCAATACCATCCCAGTACTACCGTAATATCATCAATACTATCTCAATATCATGCCAATGCCACCGAATTGCACCTACTCCACACCCATCTCATCTGCACACTATTTTTTTCCTATTTATAATGCTCTTTTGATTATCACTCTATTTGAGACCTCATGCTTCTACAATGACGTTGTTCCTAGAAGAAGCACAACAACGCTCTAATGCACCTTTTCAATTTCACATCTTTTCGAACTACATCCTCCAATTCTCTTCCACTCCTTAACGGGACCGCTTTCACATGCTCACTATTCTCTCCTTAGTGTTTACTCTCAGTGTTGCTAGCAAGAGATCTTTGGGGTTGATTGCCAAGTGAGTTAGCAATCAGTCCCAACTGGTTTTTCATATTCCTAATTGTTGCACCTTGACTTTGCTGTTGATTCCCTATCCGCAATACAACCTCCTCCCAAGTTATCTTCTTCTTGAATTGTGGGTTAGAGTTAAATCTTGAAGGATGAGAAGGTCTATAATTGTCAGTATTGAAACTACAGTTGTCACGTAGAAGTTCAAAAGTTTTTTTAGTTTATTATTATAATTATAAATTTAGGTTTTTTCTTATAAATCATTCAAAACATTAAATATAATACTTTAACCTCCCAAAATATAGTTATAATATTTTAACCATTCTTTTAAGTATAGTCATCCTCCTAAACTCTATAGTTATTATATATATTTTAAGTTTTAGGTGGTTGATATGTAAAAAAATTATTTATTAAAATATAGCTTTGTGTGGAGGAAATACACAGTATCCAAATCTCTGTTTTTTAGGAAGCTACAAATGATTTATGTATTTTTACCCATTCTGGTGAATCAGATTGCTGGACTCGCTGCTGGCGCAGAATGGTTGTTGTAAAGGGTGCATCTCCATTTAATCGAACCAGTTCTCCTCCAGACAAGAATAGACACAATCCTTCACTGTATAACAAAATTTCTTCTCTTGATTGTATTCTCTCTTCATTTATAGATGATATGTTTGTTCAATTTCTTATCTTTTAACTTCAAATAATTTGTGTTCATTACAGCAGAGTTTATAAGCTTTAGATATAATCTAGAATAAAATTATTAGCTAAGCCAGTTATGTGGAAGTGTTGTGTTTGACTTGTCAATTATTTTTTTATAAATATAATTTTTTTAATTTGATGTGCCTTACAAATTTTCATTGTGAAGGTTTTTGATTAAAATCAGCAAAGTATTATTTCACCTTTTGAAGTAATGGTATCAGGACTAAACACGTAAAGTTATGCACGGAGTCCAATGAAATCATTCCACGTTGCGGTGATAGAAAAAAAAAATTAGCTGGTAATATAAGGAAATATTTCTTCTATATTATTTAGGTGTTATTGTGTTATTGATGTGTTATTATGTTATTATAATACTGAGAATATTCTCAGAATATAATAACAATTGAATAATATACAATAACACTTAATAATACGGAATAACACTAGAGGAATATTCTTTTTTATAATTAGGTCAAATTTTTTTTCTGTCACATCTATGTGTCATAATTTTATTGGACTCCGCACGTAACTCTACGCGCGGAGTCCGTGCGGAGTCCTAATACTATTTTTTTTTCTGAAATGACTTCTGATATACATACAAAAAAATTGAAGTTTAGGAGTTACATTTATAAATACATAGGAATTGAGCGGTTTGTATGTAAAGTTTATCAACAATTTTATTATATTTTGAACAAGCTCGATAATTATGAAATAAAATATAACTCTCTCAAATTAATTAATTATAAAACTTGTTAATTTTTAGTATTTAATTAAATATGATTACTACGATTTTTTTTTAAATAAAATAGTTTTTATGCATATATTTTAACATGATTATGATATTAAAATTTTATAAATATAAATATTACATTTTATTATCAAATAATAAATACAAAGAAAAAAAAAACAAAAAAAAAAAAATTGATGTACATAGATATTCGTTGCTCATCTCCTCTTCGGCAGCTGGAAAGCCTTCTTCAAGAAATAGTTCGCCGTGTCATCGTTCCGATGGCAGAGAACTCGAAGCACAGTATTAGGATCCGATCGGCTCCACCTCCCGGCGGTCGCCGGCATCGGAATCCTCCGCCCTTCCGCCATCGCTACGGCGACACTCGTCTCACGCGCGGCTGCTGTGAACTCCTCAATAAGCCGTTCCGTCGGCAAGCTCATAAGTCCAATTACACCTTCTACAACCTCCGCCTCCCTATCCACCACCTCCTCCGCCACCAATCCCTCCCCGGAGGCACAGAAAACCCTCTTCATGTTCCTGAAATCCTCCAACACCACCTCGTAATCCGTCCTAACAAAAACCCTCTCCGTCCCTCCGGCTAAAATCACCATCAAGAACATCTCGAATGAGGCCCGCATTACCTCCCTCACCGCCACCGGCTGCGCTCGATCGGTCAATATCGTGAGCAGCGTATTCAGATTCTGCTTCAGAATCCTCAAACACGGCCGGATTCTCGAACCGGCGACATCGCCGACATAGAGGCTGTGGTAGGAGTGAGCGGAATCGAGGAAGATGAGGCGGTAGGCGGCGATTTCGGAGACGTGGAGTATTGCAGACTGAATTGAGGCGCGGATTAGGTCGAAGTGGGCGGCGGGAGTGAGGCGGCGGTTGTGGTGTAGTTGGTGGTGATGGGCGGAGCTGCTGCCGCGTGAGAAGAAGGTTAGGGATTTGTCGAGGGAATGGATGTGGGAGTGGAGGTAATGGAGGGTGTTGATCCGAATGTAGAGTCGCTGGGTGCCGCGGCTGGTTGATGTGCGGGGATGGTGGGTTTCTCCGGCCGGTGTGCCGCCCGCTGCGACTGGAGTCGGGACTGCACGGCCGATGAAGAGCGGGTCATTATCTGTGCCGGGTGTACATGGTTTGGCGGTGGATGTACATGGTTTGGCCTTCTTCCATAGCTTTGCGAGACGGGAGTCTTGATTGCAGCGCGTCAATGGGGGCAGTTGCGGCAGGTAGCTTTGTCGAGTGCCTGGATTCAGAATAAGGACAACATGAGGTTAGTATATGAAATGATCTTAATATCCCAATCTCAGCTAATTAGCTCTGGTTCCATTCCAGGTATGTAAAAGCATAAATTTTATCTGATTGATATGTAAATTTTGTATTACAATTTGATTCCTTGTTGAAAAATTTGTTGCTTGATTTGAATATTTCACATGTGGAGATAAAAAGACAATTAGACATATATTAAGAACATAATTCTTTAGAAAAACTTTTAAATGGATAAATGATGAGGGCTAAAGATTTGTTTTGTAGTGGATTATAAGTTATAGGTGGCAAACATTGGTGCCAATTATCAATGAGTGATAGATGATGGATGACTCTGGGTGTTGGGAGCAAGGAATCATGCTTGGAAATATTGTTATGAAAAGTATTAAATGTAATGGTCGTAAATTAGGAAGTATGTATTTTAGAAAGATTGGTTGTAGATAACATAATTTGAGTATATTTAATTATATGATATTTTCTATATTATGAAACATAATTTGAGGATATCTAATACATGATCTTTCTTATACTTGAAAAATTCTTAATTTGTACGCTCCACTCTTGTCATATTTATATAAGGGATTGTAGAGAATTTGGTATGTGTGTTGAGTTGTAACTCTGATTCAGCCGATTTGTTTTCTTTCTTCCCACCTATTGATAGTGAAATAACCTCTCTATGAATGTAGACAGATTTGCATCGAATCACGTAAAATACATTGTGTTTGGTTGTTTTTTTTTTGTGTGAATTTGTTTTCCGTGCTGTTTTGCATAACAATTTGTACCAGAGCCAGATCAATGTTTCTAGTGACGAGCGGGTACATTTCCCACGAAGTCGTGAATGCAAGATAAGAAGATCAGAGCAAGTTGACCTACGTGATCTAGTGAAGCCATGTATAATAGCATGTCAATACGTATTTCAACATCTACCACGATGGTGAAAAATGTGCCAATTCATGAGGTGATTATGCATACCGTCAAGACCGAAGTGACAATTTTATGGGAAGAGAACTGTGGCATGCGACGATGTGAGATGATGAATGTGTTGTACTCTTTGATATGAATGAAATTTTTCATAGCGATAAATGTCCTGGAGAGCTATCAAGAAGAGAATGGTTGAAGATGAACCGAAGTATTTGTAGCTTGATCTAAGATTGCTTATCTCAGGAGATCAAATATGGGGTGATAATGGAGGCTTCTGAATGAAAATTATGGAAGATGTTAGAGAACAAATATCTCACAAAAAGTGTGGAGAATCGTTTTCATATGAAATATCAATTCTACAGGTTTCAAATGAGACGAGAGATTAGTATTGAATTATTTTACAAAGCTTTTGACAGATATGTTAAATCTAAACGAGAAGATTGAGATGAAGACAATGCACTTCTTCTATTGAATTCACTCAGATGAGTATGCAAAATTCATGATGACACTCATTCATGAGAATGTCATCTTAAATTATGACAAGGTGATTACGACGTTTTTGAACCATGATTTCCGTCGAAAGGACAAAGACGCAAAGATGGAGTCGGCTAACGTACTTACTCTAATGTGGAAGATTTGAGAGGAAGAAGAGTTTTGCAAAGAAGGATGCCAGCGACGATACTTTTCAAAAGTCGGACAAATCTCGTGGGCGCAATCTTAGAAAAAATCTACGTGCTTTCTGTTTTGAGACTAGTTATCAGAAGAAATATTGTTCAAAGTTGAAGGACAAGGGAAAGCGAGTTTCCTCTAAGGCAAAAGCTGATCTAATTATGGAGTGGAGTGACAAAAATGATTCAAAGGTATTGTTATATGTAGCTTCTCACAATTTGTATACAGATGATTTATTTTGAAATTTCAACTCAAGTGCTACCTATCATTTTTGTCCCCATCGAGAGTGGTTATGTAATAACATGAAGCTAGATAACAGTGCAGTGACTATGAGCAACAATCAAGTTTTTTGTATTATTGGTGTAGACAATGTCTTTATCAGGATGTATGATGATATTGTGAGGGAGCTGATTGATGTTAAGCATATTACAAATATTAGAAGTTTCGTTAATTAGGGCCTTAGAGGTCAAAGGTTACAAGATAGTTATTGATGCAAGAGTATCAAGGATGTGTAGTAGAGCACTGATTTTTATGAAGGGAGTTTTCCATCACAATTTTATATCTATAGGGTAGTATAATGATTGAAACGATTGTTGTTACTGATGATTCTTTTAACAATACTAAATCACACTGTGTTTGGTTGTTTGTTTATTATGTGAATTTATTTTTCACATTATTTTCACAATAAAGATAACATTGATAACTAAGAAAATAAAAGAGAAATATGAATCAATAAAATACTAGACGAGGTAAATTGAAATGAGTTAGAAGTCTTGTAATTTTTCTATGTTCTCTTTGCTAAACATTTGTCCAAACTATATAAAAATATGATAAATTTTTAATGAGAAAAGGGCCAAAATAGTCCCTGATTATTTACACGGGGTCATTTTAATCCTAGAATTTATAGAAGTGTCAACATAGTCTATGATTTAAAATTGAGCTATAATTGTCCTTCATGGGAACTATTTTAGTCCTAATTTAAAAAGTTTGAGGATTATTTTGCCATTTTTATAAACTTTGGAACTAAAACAACCCCATATAAATAGTCAGGGACTATTTTGACACTACTATATTTATAATGATGCAGAATGTGTTTAGGGAAATTTATTCCTTTTCTTATCAAGAGTTTCATTATTGTAGTCACTATTGAGATGATGAAGGAGACCTAAATCTTTTAGTTATTCTTGTTTATTTCCCAGGGAATTTTAAGCAGTCCCATCATTAAGATCCTTACACTTAAAGATTTCTCTAATTGTTTCTAATGATATTGGATAACTTCAGCAATTGTAATATACAACTTAAAAACAAGGAATGAGGTTACCATAAAAATAAAGTTTATCTCACATAAATGATAAATAGAATGGACTAAGGAATAGGCCCTATAAAGATTCTAAGAACGTTCTCTAAAGACTCTCCTTCATTTTGGTCAATCCTATAGAGGTGGGATAGATAGTTAATTATTCTCTAATTTATGATAAGCTGTTTTGTAAAGATCTTAGCGAGCTTAATAAAAATATGGATGGTTACACAATGGAGCGTGAGAGTAGGGAGAAAGAATTGGTAAAGCTGCACATCAAATAATATTGGATGTGCATAATGGTCCTATTGCGTGCCTGAGATTCACAAAGAAGGGTTGTATTTTAGTGTCTTAGAATTGCATAAAAATCTAACACCCATAGAAATAAAAGAAAAGTAGTAGAAGGAGACACCAATATTTTTTATGTGAAAAAAGCTTGAAAAGAGAAAAAAATCACGGAGTCTAATCCACTCAAAATAATCAATTATGTAATTTTCTTCTCCTGAATTAGAAAAGATAGAATCACAAAGCTGATAATCACAGATACACAATAGTAAATCAACAATAACAACCATAATTGAACTAGAAAATATATTTAGTTCTTGGTTATAATATCAATAGTTAATCACAAATACCGTAGTTCAAAATTGTAAAAGTAGTAATTGGCCACAATGATGGTAATTAGTTACTGTAATAGTATTAATTGGTCATAGAGGCTATAGTTTGAATCTACAGTAGTAGTTGACCACACAGGCTTTAGTTGGGGGCTACAATAACGTTAGTTGACCGCATAAACCGTAGTTTCATATGCTTACAAAGCGTTTAAAAAACTATCTGATGGTTATATAGTAGACAACATGAACCTTACTAATATGGGATTTTGTAGAATGGTGTCAATGAAGGGAGAGGACTCGTGGAGGTTTTGACTTGGGATGAGTTGGAATCTATCCCCAACTAGAAACTCTTCTTAAGCAAGAAATAACTTTGATAGCATATCGAGGGACATCATTCATGGGTGGTGGGAGAATCTTTGCAATGGCAATCAATGAATTATGAACTTGACATGTAGGATGAGTGGAGAAACAACATTAAATGGGTAGTTAATAATCAATTCTATAATAATAATGACATATGAATTCTCATAGATAATATCAAACTGTTGCATATTTAAGAATTTAAGGTAACAAAGATTAAAGTTCATATCTTAACTTGTCTAAATACATCCCAAAAATATAAAAAAAAGATATTATGCACAAGAATTGTGTGTTATGCATGTAATAATAACGATGATTTTCCCTTATGTGTGCATAAATATGAAAGTTTGGGGCATGAGATATGTAAATACATAAGAATTGTGTGTTATGCATGTAATATAAAACTTAAAAACAAGGAATGAGGTTACCATAAAAATAAAGTTTATCTCACATAAATGATAAATAGAATGGACTAAGGAATAGTCCCTATAAAGCTTCTAAGAACGTTCTCTAAAGACTCTCCTTCATTTTGGTCAATCCTATAGAGGTGGGATAGATAGTTAATTATTCTCTAATTTATGATAAGCTGTTTTGTAAAGATCTTAGCGAGCTTAATAAAAATATGGATGGTTACACAATGGAGCGTGAGAGTAGGGAGAAAGAATTGGTAAAGCTGCACATCAAATAATATTAGATGTGCATAATGGTCCTCTTGCGTGCCTAAGATTCACAAAGTTAAGAGTTGTATTTTAGTGTCTTAGACTTGCATAAAAATCTAACACCCATAGAAATAAAAGAAAAGTAGTAGAAGGAGACACCAATATTTTTTATGTAAAAAAAGCTTGAAAAGGAAAAAAATCACGGAGTCTAATCCACTCAAAGTAATCCATTATGTAATTCTCTTCTCCTGAATTAGAAAAGATAAAATCACAAAGCTGATAATCACAGATACACAATAGTAAATCAACAATAACAACCATAATTGAACTAGAAAATATATTTAGTTCTTGGTTATAATATCAATAGTTAATCACAAATACCGTAGTTCAAAATTGTAAAAGTAGTAATTGGCCACAATGATGGTAATTAGTTACTGTAATAGTATTAATTGGTCATAGAGGCTATAGTTTGAATCTACAGTAGTAGTTGACCACACAGGCTTTAGTTGGGGGCTACAATAACGTTAGTTGACCACATAGACCGTAGTTCCATATGCTTACAAAGCGTTTAAAAAACTATCTAATGGTTATATAGTAGACAACATGAACCTTACTAAT
>NW_018164671.1:808497-811617 GCF_001263595.1 Phalaenopsis equestris
CCAAAAATATAAAAAAAAGATATTATGCACAAGAAAGTTGTCGGTCATAATTAGATTAAGGAGTAATAATAACGATGATTTTCCCTTCATATTAAAAGTTTGAGTGCAATAATAACGATGATTTTCCCTTATGTGTGCATAAATATGAAAGTTTGGGGCATGAGATATGTAAATACATAAGAATTGTGTGTTATGCATGTAAGTGTACTTTTTTTTTTGTTTTTTTAATATTTGACTCAAAAGCCTGAACTCACTCTACGACAAATTTTTCAAATCAAGGTAACTTTTAATAGATCTGTAGAAAATAGAAAGAGCGAGTGGAAGCAAACCTACCGCAAGAGGCCACAAAATGAGTGTACTCCTGGAAGATGGCTTCCAGCCCGTCTGCCAGGTCTTGTACCATATCATCCCTCGCCGTCACCGGGATCTCAAAGAATTCGTCCACCGTTACCTTCGCCAGCTTTATCAGATCCACCGCTGATTGTGCGAATGGCTCTTTCTTGGACCTGGGCATCCAATTCTGTCAAACATTCTAAATATTTATTAGCACCGTGTCATACATATATATTATACGTTAGTTGAAATTTTAGCTCGCACGTGAGAAAGTTATTTTCTGCGTACAACAATTGTTGTACATTGTTTTACACATAGTGTACAATAATATTGTTACAATATACAATATTGATGTATGTTTTAAATCCCCCAATTTTCTTACGGGGCATTTACATTCCTACCACACAATTTTTATATATTTACATGTCTAATACCTAAATTTTAATATTTACATGCAGAACATTTAAATCTTAAAATTTACATTGTCACGAATGTAAAATTTCCTTAATATTTCCGTACATAAGACGTACGCAGCGCTGCGTACGTCATGGGTTATTCAGGGGGTACAGGGGGGTTTTATCCGGGTTATACCTCTCTGTAACCTCCGTGTAACTCCTTTGTAATCTCCGTGTAACTTATTTGTACCCATGAAATTACAAAAGTGCGGAACTCATTTGTAGGTTACAGATAGTTTACAAAGAGTTTACAAGAGTTACAGAGTGATATAATCCCGATATAACCCCCGTACCTCCTGAATAACCCTTGGAATTACGTAGAGCTGCGTAAGTCTTATGTACGTAAATATTTTATTAACGTTATTTCCAGAAAGCAATCTATCTCACCTCAATCTCCTTAGCACGGTTGAGAGACTCCCTCCCAATTCTCAGCCTCTCCTCCATCCAAGCCTTGAGAAGAGCAACAGCAATGGCGTCAACCTCATAAGGCACCATCTCACCAACCAAATTCCGGCCGCCGTCGTCCTTATCCCCGGCATCATCCGCCACCATCTGAGCAAGCATCTTCTCCAACCTCCCTGCGCAGTGCAGCACACGCACAAGCTCATCAGTTAGACTATTCGCCTTAGCCAAATACTGCTTCAGCACGATACCAAAACAGTTATAAATCGTCACTATCGCCAACCCTGCCGCCGCCGGGCACCATTGCCGCAGCACCGGACTGAATACTTCCTTCTCCTTCGCCGCGAGAGTCTCTGCGTCTTTCGCAAGCTGGAGTATAATTTCGCCGGGATCTTCGTCCACCTCCACGATCATGCTATCGACATTCCCGTGCCCTGTTTCGAACAATCTAGTGAAGGCATTGCGTAGAGATTTATGAATATAGTACTCCACTCTGCTGGCTGCAGAGCCACCACCGGCGGCAGTTTCCGGTTTCACAAGCCCCGGCGTGGTGTCCATGCCGGGGAGATCTTCGACGATGATTTTGGTGGTGGAGAGCGCTAGAGAAAGGATGGTTTCCATGTTTCCAGTTGTCGCCTTGTCGAAGTTTTCATGGTAGTCTAACATCCGCTTCTCTGCCCACCCCTGCATCGATGCAAGCACGCCGAAGAGAACCTTGATGTAGCTCAGCTCGCGCTCCGTGGCCATCTTGGCGTCATTGGCTACATGTACAAGCATATTGAGCGACGCTTTGATCAGATCCGGTTCTACTTGGCCGGTGGTAACGTATTGCTGGAATAGAATCCAGGTGAAGCAGAGGTTATGAATCGTTCTGTTGATGCCTAGGGTTGGCCATGTCTTCTTCATCAGTTCCAGGAGCTCATCGATTTCATCAAGGACGACGGTCTCTTCTCGCACGTCAAATATGGATTGGAGGAGGGAGAGGTAGAGATGGACATTGAGGGGGAATCCGTCGGCCCAATGGCAGGTTTCGCCGGTGGCAGAGGAGCTGGAGCTGCGCCAGGCAAGAGCAGTGACGGCGCTGCTGAGAGTGCGCAAGGTTTCGGAGTTCTTGCTGGTGTCGATGGGCTTAGCTTCGCTCTGACGGTGTATTTCGCGGAATCGGAGAGCGGCGGCGTTGAGGCGGTCGAGGGGGAGGAAGGGATGGAGGAGGAGGCCGAGTTCGAGAATCTTTATCTGGCGTCGTTGCCATTGGTGGTAATCTTGGCCGTCGTTGAATTCTGAGGGTTTCAGGTGACGGAGCAGTTCGAGGGGGAGGATGATGGTCTCTGCTCTTCTTCCATTCTGCGAGAAATCGGATCAAATTGATGCAATTCGTTCAGTTAATTTGAATCATATAGATAGGTATATATACCTGTGCGACGAAGCTTCTCATTAGGGTTTTTCTCAGTCGGGTCTCGCTCTGATCAGTAATGCGAAGCTGCCACCGCAAAAGCTCGGCGGAGGTCATCGGCCGTTTGATCCTGCTGGGAGAGCTGGGCACAGGGTTTCTGCAGGGGGAATTTAGTACCGCCGAAGGTTTTCCGATCGCCACCGATGTCAACCCCGTTGGATTCATCGTCCGCATAGGAGGTGGGCGGCGTGTCTTCAGCCCTAGGGTTTTCTTTACTCTGCTCGTCACCACCATCATCCCCTTACCGCCTTTGGATCCGGCCACCGCCGGCGGAAGTGGGGACGATGAGACCTCCACCATCTCTCCGCCGCTACTGATGATTGTAACGCTTCCCCTGCTTCCGCTGCCGCCGCCAGGGGAACAGCGGCAGGACATGAAGAAGATCTCATAGGCAGTCTCCCGGAGCTCGGCGCGGCTCAGCGCGTCGACGCGGGCACCGAAGGGCCAGTCAATCTCGTTGTCGGAGGAAACGGAGGG
>NW_018164671.1:811663-813562 GCF_001263595.1 Phalaenopsis equestris
GGCGCGGCGGCCCAGGGAGGCGGCGGCGGCGGCGGCCGGTGGAGGGACGGTAGGGATTTAGGGGCGGAAAAATGCGGTGCCGGTGGGTAATGGTCCGGTCGTCATTGTTCTATTTTGGGGGCGGCCATGGAATTGTAGGTGCAGAGAGAAAGGCGGAAGAAGATACGCCAGAAATAGGTTTTTGTGTTTTAGTGCGGTAAGGAAGCAACAGACTTACAGCGCGGGAAGTGTGTGAGAGCATTGAGTGGCGTTGCGCATACACCAGCTTCACCCTGACGTTAATATTTTGTTTTTCTGAAATGAGAGTGCCCTCCTCGTCCAACTGCGAAGCTCCTACAACTCTTAGGGTCACAGTGGGACCGACCGCGGTCGCTCGTGGAAGATGTTCGACCTTAGTACTCTTCTATGAAATTCATATGATCAACGCTGAGCTCTCCACTTTCTATTTTTCTTCTCTGGCCTCTTCTTCCTCAACCTTCGCTCTTGCTCTTCTCATCCCCCTTGCTTCTCTCCTATCTGCTCCACATCATTTCTCTACTGCCAGCCTCATGGCAGGTCGCTATGATCCAAATCCCTTCGACGAAGAGGAGGTTTGGTTTTTCATTTTTACTTTGTTCAACCCAAGGGTGTCAAATCTAAAATTTTTCAAGGAATTTGATCCGCTATGGGATTTGTATTTTTCTTTTTTTTTGCCTTTTTTTTGATTCCTGATGCCAATTGATTCACTATTGTTTCCAGAGGAACTTAATTGGGGAACTTGCAGTATATTTTAGGAAATTTTTTATTGGGATAATTTTTACTGTGTTGTTGGAGTTCATCTGGAGAGTTTTGAATCCTTGAATAGTTTGTTGGTGAGATGTTGCTTCTTGTGCTATTTTTGTTCAATGGTTCCATGAAGTTTCAAGAATTCTTTTGAACTGGAGCTTCGATGTGAGAGTAATGGAGACTGTTTGTTGAGGGATTTGGAGTGAAAAGATATTGTAGATGACCAATTAATGAATCTAGATCAGCTTTGGTATAATGACAGAAGTTTACCAACTCCTTTGATGTTCCTAGTTTCTTTGCAATTATTTGTTTGCAACCATGTGTACAATAATTTTTTTAGTTAGATTTTGCTTATGATTTTGTTGGAGATTACTGATACCTTGATATGCTTTACTTTAGATTTAGTAAATTAGCTAGCTTTGGGATGTAGTAGTTTGAACAGTAGCTCGATTAATTTCTGTCAGGGATAGAAGGAAAATTTAATTTATTTTACAAGGAGAAGATAAGTTGAAAAGTGGTTTGTGCAGCAGATAGTGCTTGTCCCTCATGTGGTTTCTTGGTGTAAAGAGGCAGGCTCTCTTGTTTGGGAGAACAAACTGGGATAAAGTAATTGTAATTTTTCAATCTGGGTGGAACATCAACTTAATGGTTATAAAATGTGAATTTATTTATTTATGACAAAATCTATAATATTTACAGTATTCTAAAAAGGTTATTTCCTAGGTCAAAATATTTACTCAAGTGAGAGGCTACATAACTAGTGCAGAATGTTATATTTTGCAACTAATTTGTGCTTCGAAATATCAAATATAGTGCTGTTATAATTATGTTTTAAACAACTTCACGAAACAGAGACATGATGATCATTTTTCTAAAAACAGCTGCCCCACAGCTGTTTTCACACAGCTATAACAAACAGACAGTCAGTTTCCCCGCAGCAGCTTTCTGGGGCAGTGCAGTTGCAGCTGCGCCAAACATAACCTTAACCAACATGTGTTAAGTTGGAGAAATTATTATCTTTGTGATTGGGTAATAGTGTGAATCGTATGATGCTGTACATCTGCTATTTCATACTGTCGCATCTGATTTATAGGACATAATATATATATATATATATATATATATATATATATA
>NW_018164671.1:813646-842392 GCF_001263595.1 Phalaenopsis equestris
TATATATATATATATATATATATGTTAAAATGGCTTGCATTGAGAAATTCAAATTTGGAAGAGTGAGGAGAAGTGAGGTTCACTTCAATTCACCCACAGACTTCAATTCACCCAAATACTTCAATTCCTCCATAGAGAAAAGCTACAAACAACAAACATGATCTCGCCAGAATAATAAACACTTTAATTCCTCCATAGAGAAAAGCGTCAAACCGCAAACATCATCACTAGAAAGTTGAATGCTTCAAATCCTCCATAGAGAAAAGCCAAAAACCGCAAACATCTTCAAAAACAACAAAAAATCCAGAGCATTGCCAAAACAACAAAGATCAAAGGGCCAAATTTCCAAAGAGCTAAGGGCCAAAATTGCAAAGATAAAGGGCCAAAACAATAAAGACTACAAACAACTAAAATTCAATGTAAGAAATAAATACAATCAGACATTACCCCCATTTGAAAGCACATATTCATAATTTTCTATGGAGCATAGCCACAACTTGGAAAGAGCATGTCGTGTGGCTCAAAGTCACAAATCACAAAAAATAATGTGCATAGACCACAAAAGAGAGAGTAAAAGTTACCAGAAGACGGGCAGAACCTGCCTCTTTCTGGAGGGTGAAAAATTTATTATATTAAAAAATATAAATAAATAACATGTAAATCACAATTTTAAAAAGAAATCTTGTATTCCATTATCATTGATAAATTGAAATAAATCACAAAATTTTCAATCTATTTTGTATATTTTGATAATATTGCATAACAGCTTCATTCAGTACTAAATTAAAGACTTATTTTTCAATATATGGTACAAGATAGTCATTAAACCAATCGTCATTTATTCAACTACGCAATTGATTTTTGATAATCTTCATTGCAAAGAATGTTTCTTTTTGTTGTATTTACAACTTTTATTGTAATTATGAGTAATTTTATATTTTAGTTTTATTTACTTATATGTCATAGTCCACTTCTATAAAAGAAACTTAAAGGGCTTATAAGAGTTGCAATGCAAACAAGCAGAGATCCTAGGTCACCAAGAGATCACTCCGCCCATTGCTCTCCTCACCCCATCTCAATCCTAACTAAAATCAACTGATAAAAAATGGCAACCAGAGAGTCGGAGAGGCAGTGAACAATCAGAACAAAGATCTTTGAATGTCGATCGAATCGTTGTAGCCTCTTCCCGATAGCCTTGTGAGTTGTGGCGGCAGTTGTGACCCTCTTCCCAATCAAGTGAATGTGACAAACTCGACATATCTCTCAATTCTTAATTGTTTACATGTCACATCTAAACTTCAATTTTTACATATACCACCTTTGGTATAAATATAAAAAATAAAATTTAAATGTTAGATATGTAAATACATAGAAAATTGGTGGTATGCATGTAAATGCCCTTAATAGGAAAATATACTAAATATTGAGTTAAGTTTCATTACTCTCTCTTTCTCGGCTATTTTAAAATTGAACTCTAATAATCCTCGAGAATAACATATTTGCTATTATGGATAATTTTTTATTGTAATTTATTTGAATATCGTATGATAGTTTTCTAAATATTGACAGATTTGGAATTATATAAACATGGATGTGTGTTTCTGTATGTCTATATATATAGTTTTCTAAACATGACTGCTGTCTACAGTTTGCAGCCTGCTGCCAAGCAACGCCCGTAGCCGCTGATGACAACCGACCGCTGTCTCAGTCGCCAATAGTCAACATCACAACCTGCCTTCTACCACCTACCGCCGACCACCTATCACCACCGTCCTCTGCGTACCGTCATCGGCCAACACATTACTTTTTAAATACATTGAAATGCATTGCCATCATTTTACTTAAAAAAAAAATGAAATGCAATTGTTTTACACCACATCAAATAATTTTTAAGATATTTTAAATATGATGTGTTCCTTCAACATTGCATTCATTTTACACTGCATTAATTTTTCAGCCGATCCGATCAAAGAACTCGAGTTAACACAACTTTCTTTGCTTTCCAAACCACGATTATATTTTGGCTACTTTTAAAAATATTAATGATGAAACGCTATTTTTTACAACTAAATTTAATAGTAAATGTGGTTGTAAATGTAGGAGAAAGTATTTTTCTACAAAAAAGGTTGAGCTAATCATAAATATGTTTCTTTTCAAAATAAGTTAGACAATAGATTTCTTATGATAAGGATTTAGGCTATTTCAGCAGCTCTTAACTCCAAACAGCCAGCTTTTCACCACATAAAATTCTAAAAAATATATAAAAAATTAGTAGGCAAATATAAAATTGACAATGACCTAAAAAACAACACAATGAGAAAGTAATCCCATCATTTAATTAGCTCTTTTTAAATAGTTATTTTTCATAAAATAGATTTATAATCACCTTTATAAAAAAAATATAATCCCTCATAAAAATAAGGCCAACAAGAGTCATGTTAGATCCCAAATAAGATCTAATACATGCATGAATCACTCTAATTAAAGTTCGAATAATCTAAAATCTATTCAACCAAAAAAAAACCTGATGTTGGAGTTAATCTAAACAATAATAGGAAAATAAATATTATAAGTGAAAATATTAAATAGACGATTACAACCAAACACACTGAAATGAGAAATAACAACAACACAACACAAACTCACACTAGAGTTTGATCCGTGGGAGCTCGACCAAGTAGTATGAAAGAAGTGGTAGGTGGTACGAATGAGATGGTGGAAGAGCGACAGTGAATATAGGTGGTTGGAAAGGCTAGGTGTGGCCAGAAACAACAAGGGGGATGGCTAGATAGCGAATCGACAACAATAGAGAGTGGTAAGGAAGAATGTGAATTACTGTAAATAAAAAAGGGGAGGTTGGGACAACAACTCAACAACGAGAGATAATGGTAAGGATGGCTGGGAAGAGGGTTGTGGATTGCTGGGAACAACAAAGGGGAGGACTAGACAGTAGCCAAATAACTGCGAAAGGTGGTAAGGGCGATTGGAAAGATTGCGACAGTGAGGGAGACGGGTTTGATAAGGTAGCAACAAGAGAAACTATAGAAAAATTCTCGGGAAGGGCTGTTTGGTGATTGCAGTGGGGAGGAAGGATGCCATCAGTGGAGGGAAGGTTGTGGTGAAAGGGGAAGTCGAGGATGATCAACACATCAAAAAGAGAAATAACTGGAGCACCACTCGCTCTTGAATATATTAAAATAAAAAAAAATAAATTGAAAACGTAAACCACAAGAATCAAATATATAAGCTCTAAATAATTAGGATTGAGTCCACGACTGAAAGGAGACGCCAAATCCAAAAGGAGGGAGCCAGTCAAATCTCCCTCTTGCCTGGACCAATCGATCCAGAAGCTGGAATGCAGGACGAGAACCTCACACCCCTCACACCTACGTTAGTCTTCTAGGGTTTGGGAAGCTTCGAACTCATCAATTGAAGATTATGTCTGCACACTGAAGAAGACAGAGCTACTGTAACCTTTTGGGGCTAAAAAATTTTCGACTAATACCCTAGAAGCACCTGGATCCCACTATCGACTATATTGTGCTTCAAAACACGAGTTTTCTCAACTTGTGAGCAATCATTTATATCGATCCAGCCATATGGGAGTACACTGCTGATTTGAACTGAGACTTCGAAGTGTGCTTTGCAAATTCTTTCAAAGGCAGTCCCAGGTTGGCTCATACCTATTTGACATGAGGATGTATTGAATTCCCTATAATGGTGGCACCATGGCATTAAAGTACCAATCATGATCTCCTGAAATGCTCTCGGTAAGGTATCAATCATGCATACAAAAATCAAACCTTAATATATTATGTAAATAGTCATAATGATAACTCATTAAATCCATATTCTAAAATACTGGAACAAAGTGATTTTTTCACCAAGAATAAAATAACATGTAGAACAATTTAAGTGGATTTGAGTCTAGAATAGCTAATGTAAATAATAATTCCAGTGTGAGGTATCATATGCTGCCTTTTTTTCTTAAAACTTGATCAATGATCAAATTTCATGAGATTATCAAACAGCACCACCAAATTGTCTTTAACTTGCAGATCATATCTTGCATTTGAAAATGATGACAGAAAATTATATGGAGAATGAATTTGTTATGCCTGCATAGCCTAAGGACTATTTTATCTTTTATTAATTTAAGGGCAATTTCTTCTTTATTTATTATTTTTGTTTGATATAAATAAGACAAATATGTTTAGGGTTAGGTTATGCATGAGATTGCGCATTGAGTATTAAGATTAGGCTTTGGAGGAGATCGTCAACCTCTCGAATTGTAGGATTTGGAAGAGATCGTCTATCTCTCAAATTGTAGTTGTTTATCTTTTATTTGTTGTGTTGTTTATGTTGTGAAGAAATAATTTTTTTTGCCCTAATTTTGGTATGAAAATCTGTATCGAATCTTATCAAATTAGTATCAAAGCATTCATCATGGAAAGTAGAGTTTCTAGGAAGCGACTTTCATCGATTCGAGCCTTCATCGTGCTTCAACAAGTGGTGCATCAACAAACATATCAATGTATATAGTGGCAAACATTCACTTGCAAGCTTGCGATACATATCGAGGCAGAATAGGAAAACATCAAGTCGCCCTCTGTCTACGTGATCTAAAACACAATTGGAGCTAGAGGGAAAGCTACGACGAAATCATGATATCCTTCACAACTGAATTCCACGCTACAATCATGACACTACGAAAAGCCAATGCAGGATCACGACGTACACAATCCCGCAACTCCAACATTTCTCCTTCATTCGCTGTGTCTAGTAATACATTCACATCTTGCGAGTGATACATAAACGATAGAGCTAGCTTGGGAAGGCAAGGAAGGGATCACAACATGCCTCCATGCAACGAGATTCAACGACGGGATCACCACGTATAGAGACCTAAAACTTCGATCTTTCTCCTGCATGCAACATACAAGATTTATGGAATTAGAGAAAGATCGTGGTCTACCTCTTTACGACGCGATTCGAGCTAGCAAGAATGACGGGATTTGGCCATAGTGACGATAACTCAATATGAGCTACTATCAGGACAATTGAGAGGGAGATTTCTGAAGTAGTATTAGAACAAATGTTCATGAAGGGTCTAAAGCTTGACATGCAACACTCCAATTGTTGAGCCTGTAGGGATTGGGGAAAAAAATTGAGCAAGCTAGAAGGTATAGGACAAGAATTAGATGAAGAAGACCAACAGAAGCAACACCATGAGAGAATTATACAAGAGTAACTCAAAAACCAAGACACTGAGGGGGCGAAGGGTGCATGTTGGTGGGGGGGGGGGGGGGTTGGTGCTGCAAAGGAGAACATGTGGTCCCGTCCAGATGTCAACTTCAAACGTTTTATAAAGGCTAAGATTCAAAATAAGTGAACAAAGGAGTTTTCTTTTCTATGTGATGAAGCATTTACCGCAGGGCACCATTGGGATGATTAGTTTCTCACATAAAGTGAGGCAAAAGAGTTTGATCTAGCAACCGTTTCCTTTTTATCTACCTTGAGGACAAAGTATTTTTTTAAAAGGGGAATACTGTTACTTTAACTTGGCATAAGACCAATTTTGTCTTTTATTAATCTAAATGCAATTTAATTTTTTTTGTTATTTATTATTGTTTAATATAAATATTTCTAAGTTTAAGGTTTGTGTTATGCATGTCTTTAGTCTTATGGTTAGAGTTCGAGAGAAAATTCCCAACCCTCGAATGGTAGGATTTGAAGGAGATTGTCAACCTCTCGAATTGTATGTGTTTATTCTTTATTCAATGCATTGTTAATTTTATTGAAGAAAGAAATTTATTTTGCCCTAATTTCCATATGAATATGTTTCCATCAGAAAATTGACAAGCAAATTATTTTATCATCCAGAATTCATTAATCAATGCCAGCTTCATCAAGCAATTGAAGTAAAACAACCACATCTCTCATTAATCATGAATCGACTTTCCATAGAACTTTCCTTTTCATTGAACAGATGATGGTCCAGCATCAACATGTCAATCTGGGCATTTCAGTCGATAATCAAAATTGTTTTCTCTACAAATTTACACAATGCGAACAATAAATAAATCAATTTACAAATTGCACGAAAGGCAAGATTGCTTATCTGTTGAGGACGAATTGCCTGCAGCTCCAATAAAGTAGGAAGTTGGTAAATGGTTGCAATGTTGTAGGTATTCTACGTATATAGCTATAGCATGCAAAATTTTCAGCAGCCATGTCAGAGAATTGATCTCATGCCAGCGGGTCCTGCAAAAAGATTTTAATTGCAGGACTATTACAGAACAGAAAAAACCTAAAATAAAAAAGTTTCATCATTAATTGATATTATTCAGACGAAAAAAATTCAAAAAAAAAAAAATTCAATCATGCATTGACACCAGAGGAACTACAGCAGGTAATCTTTGAATGGAGCAGTTAGAGTCAAGTGCATAAAAATTTTCGAGAAAAATGTCATAATTATCCCCACTTTTGCAGGGCGGCCATTTCAATCCCAAAGTTTATGACAATGTCAAGTTAGTCTTCAAACTCTTTTAATATGAGTTGAAATAGCCCAGCTTGAAGACTATTTTGGCTCCCATTAAAACAGTTTGGAGGACTAGATAAGCTTATCATGACAAATTTACTTCCAGATGTTGGAGAAGCATCCAGGAGAGTCTCGAGACTAGGTTAAACTTCAGTACAATATTTCATCCGTATTGATGGTGATTCTGAGAGGATCATTCAAGTGCAAAATAATCTATTGAGATTATGTGCACTTCATTTTGAAGAGAGCTGGGAAGATCATATTTCTCTAATTGAGTTTGCTTATGATAATAGCTTCCAGTTGACTATTGATATGACACCATATGAGAAATTAAATTATATTATAGGAGTGCAGGGCCCCTTTCTCTGCCACTGCTTTGCTGTCCGGCCTTCCCGATCATCTCCCAGCATGCCGTCATCCCCTCTCCTACAACTGCCCTTGCTGCTCAGCCCTTCCGACCACCTACCAGCCCCTTGCCGACCCTTCTTCTGCAGCAATCATTATTGTCCAGCCCTCCAAACCATCAACCAGCACCGTACTAACCTATCTCTGCACTCCCACTTGTCGTCCAACCTCCCCCCAGCCCTACCAACAACCCCCTATCCTGTCCACCTCATCCCCAGTCATCGACTATTCTCACACTCACCGCCCCCCCCTTACTCCACCTAACCCCTAACACTACTACTCAGTAACCAACTCGCCGACACTACCATCATCGAGTCTTTCTCTTCTAGCCCTGACTATAAATGATTATTCTGACTTATTATTCAATTTGATCAACTAAAAAATGAATGTGAATGATTTGCATATTTATACTTATGTACTACTCAGGTATGTTCTAAAAAAAAGATATTGAATGATATTTAGAATGTAACAAAATGATTTATAATAAACTTGTATGTGCATGTTTGACTATGATGGAACACCCTTGTTGGTACTATTAGAGGAACACTAATGTACTCATGCACATAAATGAAAAAATATTAATATCGATGTTCTTAATTGACACAAATTTTTAGATGATATTCCCAGTGAAGGTTGTATAGAAATGAAATGGCATTGATATGATAATGATATAGACTCCTTTAAAAAATTTATATTGATTTATAAAAAAGCTTAACTGGCATGCATATTATTTTTTTCTTTTCCTTGTTTTGTTGTAGTTTAGAAGCACAAGATTCACTGACTCGTTTAGCTCAGAATTGATTTACTAATTTTTCAGGTTTAATTAAACTATTAAAATATGAGCGATAGACAAGAAAATGTTTATAGAAGACACAGTCAACCATCAACGACGTAAATTTTAATTGCACCGTTTTAATTTAATTTGTAGTGACACGTTCATCTATTAAATTGAATGTTAATATAGAAAATTTAGTTCACACCGTCCAACCATCCGTTCCCACCTTGGTTCACTCTAAGCACTGGGCCGGATCGTGATATTATTAGCCTCAGCAGGCAAATCATTTATGAAGGATATTAGATGCCCAACATGTTTTTGAGAAACTGATTTACAGGATTTTTTCAGTTCCATAAATAGGCAAAACAAGCAATCACACACTGTAAAATTCCTTGCAAATTCCTTATTTTTCTAGTCTATCTTCAAGATTTTTTTTTTACAACCTGGCAAGTTGATTCAAATGTTCCAAGATAGTAAATTTTTTGCATGTTCTCCATTTTAGAAGATATTATTTAATTTAATTGCCTGCAAAAATTCACATGCCTTTAGGTGGTTGTGCACAAGTGCATAAATGTAGCAGACTTCATTTTGATTTACCACAAAATATAAAACAAAATTACCTTGAAACAAATGGTTAGAAACCACCCATTTGCTATCTCTGGGATATTGCAGAGTATTCAAATAATAGACGATTGGACGGAGAAGATTGGAAAAGAACACGGAGACGATCTGTAAGCTGATAAATTAAAGTCCACTGCATAGCCATTTCAGAATCCTTCATTTGTCGAACCACCGATGCCTGCAAGTTAATGACACAGTAAGAAAATGGCATTTGATAAGAAATAGAATAGACAATATAGTCTTAGGCATACATAAGGGACCAAAAAGGAAAAATAAAAAAAAATTGTCAAAATGAGCCCCCGACTTATTGTTTTAATCCCAAAATTTATAAAAGTATTAATTTAGTCCCAGACTCTTTAAATGTGGGCAAAATAATACCAGGAGAGCACTATTTTAACCAAGGTTAAAAGAGTCGGCGAACTAACTCGATATTTTTATAGACTCTAGGACAAAAATAGCCGAATGTAATAGCCAGGAACTATTTTAGCACTTTACTTGAAAACCAAAGAAACAGATAGAACCATTTTTTCTAAGTTAAAAAATAAATAAAACCACATTTATAGCCTTAGCGACGTTACCAGAAGACGTTTCCCAAGCTGGATTTCAACCTCAGTTCCAAAAGATATATTACTAGCCAAGGATCGAAGAGGATCGACAGTAGGATCCACAGAAAGCAAGCTAGGAATCTGAGGTGCATAAACCAGTCTCCAACGTGCCTGCCCAAACTCTCCCTTCCCTTCTATTCTTGGCATCAAAGTTTCGAGAGTCGCCGTAGCAAGTTTTTTGAAAGCCAGCTGCCCATCACCTTCCAGCAAAGATTCTGCTAACTGACTCTCAAAAACCCTTGCAGCCTGCAAAATGCAAATCTTCCTTATATCTGGAAAGAATGGCCTCATGTACACAAATTCTGAATTATCAAATTTACATTCCTCAATAAAATCACTCAACAGCTAAATTGACAATATTTTAGCGTTCTACATGTCCAATGGTGAAAAGTTGTATTAATTTTAAGCATGAGAAAAGTATTTGAATGATATCCTGACTCTTTATAGGAGGCCACTTTAGTACCAAAGTTCATAAAATGTCAATTTAGGTCCCGATTCTTTTAATATAGGTTAAAACAGTCCTTATATAGCCCACAGTAAAGACTATTTTAGCATCTATTAAAAAAGAGTGTGGATTAATTTAACACTTTTATAAACTTTTGAGACAAATACGTGGATTAATTTAACACTTTTATAAACTTTTGAGACTAAAATGACTCCATGTAAATAGTCAAGGGACTATTTTGACACTTCACTCGTTTAAGCATGACGCTTCAAAAGAAAGACAAATATCATGGGTACTAGAGCAAAATTATATAAGCAAAAAGAAGCACAAAATCATGAAACTGATGAATCGATCTTTTTCTAGCCAGAGTCCTTTTATTCAGTTTGAGTAATCTAGCAGTTGCTTAAATTAAATTGTGAACATTAATGTAGAATCTAAGCCACACATTGTGATCTCACCATTCCGTATTGCAGCCTGCATGTCTCAGAGGCTTAGGGCTGCTGCGGGATTGGGAGCTTCCCGCATGTCTCTAGGACCCCCATTATAGTACCTTGATTTGTAGCGGGACTCGTGGCTTGGACCGGTCCAGGAGGGCCAGCCAACCTTTGACGTGGATCTTCCTTCTGTTTGGAGCGAGCCCACTCCTATTTAGCCCAAGTCTATAAAATATATTGTTTTTGTGTTTTAGAGCAGTTATTTTTTATGTTTTCTGTCAGATTAGCCTTCGACGTCCAGGTTTTTCCTTTTAGGGTTGTATCCAAGGGAGAGTGGTGCTCCAGTTATATCCCGTCCGAGGTGCGACTCTACTTCAAGTGTCCATTGTTGCCCTGACTGTACCTCACTCTCGAGGTGGTGTTTATCCTTCTCCAACTCCTCCGCATCCCTCTCGCTTCGCTACTCAGTAATACTTCTCGTTGCAACCACCTCCCATTTGTCTTCTTGTAGTTACTGCTCTTCCAATTGGCGCCTGCTCACTGCCAACGACCTAGAATCATTCCTCCGGCACTCCTGCAGTTGTCCCAGCCACCCGCAACCTTCCCTCCTCCTTCTCCCAACCATTTGCATCGCAATTGCAGCACCTTAAGCCCCTCACCTTGCTGTCCACTGCTCATCCAGCCGCTTAAACCGCAACCCTGCAGCCTCACTGCCATTCCAGTACTTTCCCTGCACTGTTATTGTTGTTCCAGCCACCCAAGACCATTCTCCAAGCTGCCTCACTGTTGTCCCAACCGTTGTAACCACCTCTCCACAGCCTAGCTGCTGTTCCCACCACCCAGAACCTCCGCTAGCCGCTGCATCCTTGCTGTCCAATCCGCCCCCACCCCCTACCCCTTGCTACCAACTCTACAAGCACTTATTGGAGACCACCACCACACGAGATCCACCCTAGTTAAGTGTTTGTCTGGTATTTGTTGCTATTTCAAATTTCTAGGTGACGTATTTTTGTAATTTCCCTTTCAAGTCTGTTTGATTGTAACCGTCTATTTGTTTTCAGTAATAATATTTGTTTTTCCTATTGTGGTTTGGGTTAACTCCGGTATCAAGGGCTTTTTGGTCAATCTTGTCAGGGAAAACTACTATGAAAAAGTCTCCTTTTAATTTCGCGGTGGAATAGAATTACAAGATTGAAGAAAATTAGAACAAAAATTTAAATACAAAAGTACAATCAAAGCAACCAGAAAAACACACAAGAATTTTACGTGTAAAAACCTGAGAACGGAAAAAAAACATGGAGCTATACTACCAGAAATTCTACTATAAAATTCAAAAAGTTTTACAAAGAACTCACACACGAAAAAACATACAAAACTCGCACCAACAATCTTCACTCTTCGATCCGACGCAAAAATTAAGCCGAATCACCAAAATCCACCTCTTCGAGAGTCCTCACCTCACCGAGATACTCATCCAAGAATTTAAAAAGAAGAAAACGACAAGCTCACCGATCCACGATAATAAATTGGCTTAAAGACTAATTTTTCGTGTAGTAACCGCATCAGGCGATTAGGCCCCCAAACTTCGCGTCTAAGAGCCAAGCGCTTTGTATCAGCGCCCCATAATGGACGCCAAAGCATATGCGTAGGTCTCTCGGGAATAAGAGCAACACCCTATCACACTCCGCTAACTTCAAAGAAAGTAACAAGACAATCATGGGATGAAAGATTCTAGAAAAGACCAGATGAAGGAGAGTAATCCAATTAACTCTAAAAGATTCCACCGCATTCTAGAAAATATTAAAAGAAAGAGCTCCAAGGAAAACTCAAGAATAACCTAGAAAGATCTAAGGCTCTGTATGTATATAAGAGAATGAAGTAAAACTATCTAGAAACTAAATTATTCTAATGTAATCCAGAAGATTCCCTTAGACTTGGCGGGGACTACAAATAGTAATCCATCCCCTTGTTTGGATCCATCTAAGGTTCTCAAACATTCAAGTGTTATAATCACTTTCTTAGTGAAGTGTTTATTTCTCCAATTCTTCTTCTTACTCTTCTTCCTAAAGTGCTTTGTGCTTACAAGCTCAAACGTTGTGAGGGTTAACCGATTGCGTTAAAGTCGCACGGGTGATTTCAGATAAGTTAGTCCGTGACAGTTGATATCAGAGTCTCGATTCGAAGGTATGACAAAGGGAGTCAAAGAGCACATAATGGATTCTGAAGCCACAATTGTGGAATCATCTTAATAAGGGCGAGGTCGTCAGGCAATGAGATCTAGCTGCATCCAAATCACATGGGAGGTCCAAAGAGATCATGCACAACTTTGATTCGTGCCTTGCTCGGGTGGAGGAATTGAATGACATAGAGGCCCAGATAGAGGACCTTGGCCAAAAAGTTGATGGACTCGAGGAGGAAGACATCACAATTCATTCGACGATCAAAAGAAAAATGCTCCAATTAGAGGAGTCCTTAAGAGACCAATTGACAAAGATGCAGGAGAACTTAAAAGGGGAACATCAGGAGGTACGAAGAGCCCATGAAGACGAGATGAGCGTTGTATGTGCTAGCTTGGAGGAGATGGGTGAAGTATTTCACTATGCAAGAGGGCACTAGCAACATCCCCCAACCATCATACCTTTGAAGTCAAACGTATTGAGTTCCAAAATCAAAGAGATTTAGAGGAGCTCGCAACGCGAAGAAAGTGAACAATTTCTTATGAAGACGTAAGCAATACTTTGGAGCGATGGAGTTTACAGATGAAGATGCAATAATTCAATTTGCAACCATTTATCTCTCAGACATCACTATGTTGTGGTGAAGAAGAAAACGATGAGATATCAAGAAAAGTATGTACACCATATCCATCTTTGATGACTTCAAAAGGGAGCAAAAGAGACAATTGTACCTGAAAACATGGGGGATGAGACTAGAGCTCAATTGTGAAGGCAGAGCAAACGAGATTGATTTAAGAATATATTAAGGAGTTTACTAGCCTGATCATTGAAATTCCTGACATGTCTGGCAAGTAAAATTTGTTCAAATTCATGGATGGGCTCCAACAATTGGCAAAGACTGAGCTTAGAATGCGTAGAGCACAAGATCTCGTTACTGTCATAACCGTTACGAAAAGCTTGGTTGATTATATAAATGAGTCTACAAAATCAAGAAAAAAGAAGAGTAACTATGTCAAAAATGGGGAAGACAAGGTTCAACACAAGGAAGAGACCCGTCAAGAATCGACCCCATCTAATACAAAAGACAAGGGGAAGTCTAACAAAACCAAAACTAAACTACAAAACTGCTTTCTTTGTGGAGGACTTTATTGGGTAAGGGTTTGCCCTCAGAAGAAGGCTCTAAACTCTCTCTATGCAAGCCATCAAGAGGAAGAAGGATGTGATATGACAGCACAAGTGGGAACAACACAATTGCTCAACATGGTGCATTCCTCTCCGAAAACTCAGCAAAAAAACTTCTCTTTGTGGAGGTGATTATAGGTGGGACACTTACTAAAGCAATGATAAATACGAGAGCTTCTCACAACTTCATCTCTATTGAAGAAGCGAAAGGGATGGGTCTGCAAATAAATAAAGGAGGAAGCTCCATAAAAGCAGTCAACTCAGCACGTAGGCCAATCCATAGACTGGCCAAAGGAGTGAAGACGTGTCGAAGATTGGTGAATTTCTCCATCATTCCTGTGGAAGACGTCGAGATAATCCTTGGTCTAAAATTCTTGGATCAAGTGAGAGTGTTCCTAATGCCATTTGCCAAAATCATCTGCGACAAGGAGGACAACCAAGCTTGCCTAGTACGACAACAAGGACTCGGAAGCAAGAAGCCAAAATGCTATCGGTCACTCAATTCAAGAGAGAGGAGAGCTACTTGGCTGTTCTTCATGACTCTGATGAAAAATTGAAGCCTCAAGAAGACATGTTAAGAGAAGTTGTGGCAGTAATTGAGGAGTTTAAAGATGTTCCACCACCGGAATTACCAAAAGAACTACCAACAAAAAGGGAGATCGATCACCAGATCGAGCTAGAGCCAGAGACTAAGCCATCGGCAATAGAAGCTTCCTGCATGACACCTATAGAACTGACAGAGCTATGCAAACAATTGAAAGAGTTGCTGGAGGCAGGATTCATTCAAACATCCCCCATATGGTGCCCTGATTCTATTTCAGAAAAAAAATGGCTCCCTGCACATGTGCATAGACTACCGAGCTTTAAACAAAATTACCGCAAAGAACAAATACCTAATTTCTCTCATCGCTGACCTTTTTGATCAACTGGGGAGCGCAAGGAACTTCTCAAAATTGAATCTCTGATCATGCTACTATCAAGTGAGGATAGCAAAAGAGGATGAACTGAAGACCACTTGTGTGACCAGGTATCAGTCGTTTGAATTTTTGGTTATGTCTCTCGGGCTAACCAATGCTCCTACTATATTATGAACATTGATGAACAAACTATTCCAACCATACTTGCATCAGTTTGTTGTTATCTACCTGTATGACATAGTGGGTCTATAACACACACTCTAAGATCATCTGAGACATCTCCGAGAAGTATTCAAAGTACTAAGAGGAAATAAACTATACATCAATAAAAAAATGCTCATTTTTCAAAGAAGAAGTGATATTCTTATGACATAAGATAAATGATGCAAAGCTTATGATGGAAGAAAACAAGATCAAGGCCATCCAAGATTGGGAGTATCCTACCAAGGTACATGAGATAAGAATAGCAAGGTGAAACACTGAAGTCAGGAATTTGAAACCAGAAAAGACAAAAACAAACCCTAAGAAGCAAACAACAAATATATAATAGATGATAGAATAGCAACGGGAGGCCCCTCCCCTTTAGGCAACAAGGTAGTTACTTTTGGGCGGCAAGCAAAATAGGAAAGGGAAGCCCTCTCCTTTGGGCGGCAAGACAAGCTTGGACCAATTAGCTAGCCCTAGTCTCTTTGGCTGAACCAATTGGTTCAACCCTTCCATCATAGGTAGGCCTACAACAGGTAAGCCTCATGGCAGAAGGAGTTGAGAAGAAATTAAAAAGAACAAAAGAGTGAAAAGAAATAGAAAAAAAAAAAGGAAATCACAAGAAACTCATTTCAAAGTTTGATGTAGCACATGGACAAATCAAAGGTACCCTTTTGAGAAACTTCTAAAGTTTGTAATTTTCTAATATTTGTTTAATCATTTTTATTTGTTAACTCTTAGAAGCTCTCATTCTTAGTTATCCTAAGAGAGTTGAGGGGTTTCTCTTTTCTTTATTAAGTGAGAGTGCACTCGATTTTAGAAAGAGTTGAAGTGTCGTTTTAGTATACACCACAATTGTGAATTCTTTATAAGTGGGAATGAATCATTTTTCCTCTCGCATGGAGGTAGGCTTATTTAAATCAAACCACATAAATTTTGGTGTTTTTTTGTTGTGTCCGATAATTTTTTTTCGATTACTTGGGATCGATCTATTTTGGGCAGCTACAACAGTTTGAAAAAGCAATTGTGAAGTTGACCACAAAAACTCATTCAAAAAACTATAGTGGTTATTATAATTTTTTTTATTTTCAAAAAGTCATATTGCAACTTTCTAGCAATCATCACACTTAGCCAGATCAAGTTGCAAAATGTAGTTTTTTCCACCACAGCTTCTTGAGACCGTAGACAAAACACAATTTTGCCAAACACCCAAATGGTGCGGTCCAGAGCACACCACACTGCCATTGAGGCCCCAAATAGAGCCTTAGTGTTCCATTATATTTGCTCTTGAGTTGGTGCTTCCAGGTTAAATACTTTTTTTTTTTAATAAAAATGCTCAAAAATAGAAGTTACAATGTAAATGAGAATCACTACAAGCACAATACCCTCCTTCAAGAAGCGATTAATCAAGTATATCACATTTCAAGCTGAACTCTAGCATCACAAGAAAATAAAATGCTACAAGAACACTTACTTCACTAGGCGTGAGAACATCCTGATCCACTGAGCGAGTTGATATAATAAGTAAATTATCCTGCCAGGAACTGGCTCGACTTTGGATCCTGAATTGATATTCGGATCCCACCAATATTAAATCTAAAATAGGATCCAGGCCAAGATCAGGTTCAAATTTGGCAATGTTCAAATGATCACGTTTAAGCCGAACCTGTGATTAGAAGTTAATCAAAAAGTAGCATCCCTGAAAATTAAACCATTAAAAATAAAACTAGAAATTATTTTTCTTTAAGCTATGGTTGTGAAATTGCTAAGGTTCATTCTTTTTTTATTGAAGCATTTACACACAGCACAAAATTCTTATGTATTTACATATCTCACACCAAAACTTTCATATTTATACACATAAAACTTAAATCTTCAAAATCACATAAAAAATAAAACTATTTTCACTTTTTAAAAGTCAAATACACATTTTCATGCATAGATTTAAAGCACCGTAGTAAAAACATAAGAATTGTGTGCTATGTATTCCCTTTTTTATTTAGTCGACAGGCAAAACAATTTTCTATTCTGGGATCATTAAAGAAGTCAACGAACCTGAGTAGCAACTAAATTAACGTCTCCATTTTCGAACATCAAGACCCCTTTAGGTTTAACATACTGCGGACAAGCTATTCCATTAAGCTCAAGTTCTCCACTGACAGCAAAGTTCAGGATTAAGGGGTAGACTATTCTTAATTCTGGTCCAAGGACTAACTTCAGATCAGTAAGCCTTGCATCAATGCCGGGATTAGCATTATTCACCTCTAGTTTCTCAATGTTGGAATGTTTGCCTATATATTTTAAAGAGGTGCAACCAATTGTCAAACCATTTAATATCAGATAACAAGAAGCTACAAAGAAATTTAACCATTCAACAAAAATTTATTCCAATAATGTTCGGCTGGCACACGAAAAAAGTGCAAAAGTTTGTAATTAGCCAGATTGATTGTCACTATTTTCTGGAAAAACTCGCCAGTACAAAATGGTTAAGTTAAAAGTATGCCAGAATTTTTTGTTAACAGTGAAAAACAGGCAAAAAAAATTATTAATTAGCTGGCAGGAAAAAGGAGAAAAGGATGGCCACAAAAATAACACAAAAAAAATTATAAATTTATTGTTAAAAAATCAATTCCATTTACAAAATATGCAAGGCTATTCGTAATTCTCAATTTTCAAAAGCGAGATCACTAATGTTCCAATATAAATGAAAAGAAGGGGATCACTAGGATAGAAAACCTGCAGGCTCCGGCCAAATGCTATGTAAGGAACCAGACAAAGAACCAAAAAATCTTGATATATGGCCTGAAGCAGTAGCACGGCTGTAACCAGCAGCAGGGAAGGAAGTTCTTTTTGAAGCCAAACTGTCAGCAACCTCTCCGTTCCCCTTGTCGTGAGCTAAATATGCTTCTCCATGGCTCAACTTAAGAACTCCAGAGATATTTGGTCGCAAAATAGAACCCATAATTTGGATTTGGCTGTCGACTTGGCCACTAAAATGTTTCGTAGGTCAGAAAATAATCTAAATGATAAAAATAAATGAAACGCGCACACACACATCTATATAACTATGAGTGTACATATACATATACATATACATACATATACATATATATACATGTGTGTATATTTACATATACATAGATGTGCGTGTGTAGATAAATGTGTTTCTATATATATATATATATATATGTGTGTGTGTGTGTGCTATATATATATATATATATATAGACACACATAGGAAAATATCTTGCTAAAATCATCTTAGAATAACCTGAAAAAATTTTTCATGCGCACTTCTAAGAAATCACATTTCAGCTCAATTTTATCTGTAACAAATGATTCGCTTGGCATTAGAGGCAGATTCCCTTTGAGCAAAAGCTTTCCTTTCCTGCCCACCCTGCTTTCCACAGAACTGATGCATACCCTGTTTGATATAATATGAACAGTACCTCCAAAATTAGTTAGTGGCTTCCATAATGCCGGTGAAGAAACAGTTGCTCTGTGAAACGACGCATATCCATCCACGATAGGTTGTTCAACGGTGCCTGTAACCTATTTCATGAATAAAACAACTAAAATTACAGAACAACTATATCATATCTAACATTTTACATCAAAAATGTATTTTACAAAAAAACAAAAACCCACCAGATTATCATCATAGCACCAACTATACGTTATACACAATAATCATTTTAGAAAGCATAAGCACGCACTTTACACAAGATAAATGAGAAAAGTGTCAAAATAGCCCCCTCACTCTTTGCAGGGAGTCATTTTAGCCCCATAGCTTATAGAAGTTACTATTTAATCCAAAGATTTTTTAAATATTGGCTTAAATAATTCCCACAAAGTACTATTTCATCCCCAATTTAAAAGACACGACTAATTTGTTAATTTTATATACTGTGGAATTAAAATGACCCACATAAATTGCAGGGGACTATTTTGGCACTTTACTCCAAACTAAATCGTAGGCACCAAGCAATATGCTATGAGCGGCCTACCTGAAGGTCAATATCAGCAAAACCATGGAGCCAGTTGGCGTATGGAGACAAGGCTGTTAACAGTAACATTCCACCATCCTTAATATTTGCATTTATTCTCACCTCCCCAACGTCTAGCATATTCCAGTTCAAACCTTTGAGGCTTTCTGCTAACTGAATATTCCAACCCTCTTCATGTTTTTCTCTGCTACCTTTCTTCTCTGCAGTTTCATCTGAGGAACCTCTTCCATTTTCTTTTAGCCAAATAGGATTCCTCAAAGAACCAACTGAAATATCTCCTTCATTTTCTTCTGCATCTGCTGAATCATCCTGACTGTAAGTCACAGGAATGCTACCTTGAACATGAACATGTCCGGTTTGAATCACGGGTTCGAAATGTGCATTAAATAAGAATCGACTATTTTCTGTTACTGAAGCAACTATGTCAGCTCGTCCAAGATCGATCCCTCCTATAGCGCCATCTAGGAGCCTTATTTGAACATCACACTTGGGCTTCACCAGGTTTCCTCGAAGGTCTCCTTCCATGTGCAAGATACCTTTGATGGGTAACAATACTTGGCGCAAAGAATGTACTGCATCAGCAGTTGAGGATTCGATAATTTGAACCAAAGTTGGGACTAAACTGACGGGAAAATTAAGAACAGCGAAATGAAGATTTGACACTGGTCCCAACAAGGACCCATCTGCATGAAGAGTTGCATTCTCTTTTTGGATGAACAATTTTTCAAGACGCAAACCATTATTATTGCTGTAAGCACCAGAAGCTATAACACGCTGAGTTTTGTAAGTTCCCCACTCCCAATCTTCGCCATTAAAGTCGAAGTCTGCCTGCAAAAAGTGACGATCAAAAGTACTCATTTGTCACTTACAATGACAATTAAATGAACCGAGAGAATAGCGGTTTCAAATTGGGGTTGTGGGCTGGGGCTCTAGTCTAAAACAAAAATGAACCGACCTGAAAAAAGCTTGAGCCAAATCTGACCTGAATATTAAACAAGTCAGAAAGTCCGACACGAACCGGACCAATATAACTCATTTAACATAAGACATAACAACTATTCAGGTCAAAATCGTGTTGAATTCAAGTCAATCTCGGGCCAATTTCAGGTTGGCGAGTCAATTTTGAGTTAGCGAATAAATTTCAGGTTGACGGTACCCAACCTAAAAAATTAAAAGGGTTAGGATTCCTAAACCCGAACTCGACCAAAATATTTGTTAGGGTCAAAACCCCGGATTTTTTGAGTTGGGTTCTGGTTGAGTTGACATGTCGGGTCAATTTTTTATATCCCTATGAGAACTGAAATATTAATGGAAAGCTTGGATGAGCTATGTTTTTAATAGAAATTTTTCGTTATGCTTACCATTGTATCACCATTGCCACCTCCACTGGCATCAAGAGAACCACGCCAATGACCCTTAAATTCAGCTAGTCCTGGGAGTGTAACTTCTTCTAGGATATTATCCTCTGACCATTTATAATGGTTTTGTATTTCCTGTAAACTTAGCCATCAAAAATAAGAATTGATTTTTTACAGTTTAAAAACTGCGCATAGTTAAAGAATCATAATATTAAGGACCTCAAGCAGATCACGAAGGCCTTCAGCATGAAATCCATCAGACTGAAGACACTGCATAAAAAACTCCTGAGAAAAGAAAAAAAAATAACACAATAAAACCAAATGAAAATCATCTAAAGCATATAAAGCAATTACTTTATTTTTATTTTTGCTGTTGATGACCAAAGCAGGTAGATCTAAACATAAAATCCTTTATCATACTCTTAAAAGTGAAGCGTGATTGGTAACTAAATTAGGCCTGAGCAATATAAAAAGATCAGAGAAATCTCAACTAGAAAGACGAGAAATATTAGAGGTGGACCAATTCAAGAAACTGTTCCTAGTGGCCTCTCTACTTTGCTATTTCTTATGGGAATGCTCCTTTAATTTCTCCATGAGAATCTGTTGACATTTTTTTGGGTGTAATGCAAGGACCTAAAATATCATAAACATTTGTGTCCACAACTAGCACATGTCTATTAATATCAGGATTTTAATTTCAGGAAAAAAAATCCAAATGGCTTTGGCATGGCTCTCACATGGCCAGGGCATATTAAAATTGCATGAAAATTTGATGAAACCCCATCCTAAAATAAGTTATTGAACATACCAGGTTAATGTGAAAGCTGCAACCAGACTGTAAAATTTATAATTTGTCTTAAAGAAAAATTATTTTCTGCACAATCCTAAAATGAGAAGTATACTTTGTAAATGATAAAATGATAAATAAATGCTTACATAATGAAAAAGATTTCTAGCACTTTTCAATGTATCATTTTTTTTTCCTCCAACATATCTCATGCTTGATTTTTCTATTGACGTTTTAAGCATTATATTTTTCTGTGAATGTTATGCCACTTTTAAATGTGTGCCCAAGTTTCACATTTAATTAACATTTTTTTATGAAAAAATTGAAATTCTAAATATTTAATACAAACACATCCTATGACAAAATTGAATATTGCATAAAAAATACTTCAGATCCTTTGTCGGCATTTCCTACAGTTACAAGGTTTTCATTTTGCCATGTTGTTCGTCATAGCTTCTAGGTAAAAAGTAGAATAATAAGTACCATGATGAACATATAACCTTTGATCTAGACTGAACAGCAGGGTCTGTACTTCGTGAAAGGAGCCTCGCAAGAGGAAGCATTTCAGAAACTTCGGCACCCGGAACTTCGAGTCTCATTCGCCATCTCCCCATTGAAGAAATCACACTCCCAAGATGGCCAGCCATAGCTCTTTTAAGTAACGCGGCACCTTTTTTTTCATTAGTAAACCGATCACGTGTTCCAGGCAAGACATATTCTCCCTGAAGTTCATATCTGCTGCTACTTTGTTGCAGAATAGTTTTTTCAACGGTAATCTGCGAATTTCAAAAAACTGCAAAAGTGATGAACCAAAAAAAACTCACAACCAAATACCCATTCCAGTTGATCTGATTGGTAAATAATGGTAGAAATGGCCAAGATGAGACAAAAAAGTGTAGCACTGCGCAATGTTTAACAAGAAAATGAAGAATTTGGATAAACGAATAAATTTATAATTCCATATATCAAATCATGTTGAAATAACTACACATAGATCATGCATTTCACTTGTCAGGCCCGTCCTTAATACATCCACTCCTCTTTTCAAACACTATTGGAAGAAGCTGAAATGATTGAGCAAAAGCTCCATACGTCGCAAGAAATTCTAAGATCTTGATGGTTGTCTGAATATTAAATTTGTAAAGCTTGTTCTTTAATTTTAATGTCGATGACTGACTTCCAATACTTCAAAGATCATGACTTTGAGAACTTGTTGGCACCTAACTATGACTAATAAAATCAACATAAAAGAAAATTAACAGCTGTGATAAAAAAAAAATCAGAAAAATAGAGCCTACAAAGAGGGAGACAAAGCTGATTTTAGCTTGGGAATAAAGGAGGATAGAGAGTAAGCATATGTGCCTAGTGCTTGTTGGCATCTTAACTCATTTAGTAACTTTTTGAATTAGCATTCCTTCACAAATTCCCCAAACAAGTGTCTGGTACTCTGATTCCGCACTACTTCTAGATATCCTTGTTTACTTGTTACTCCATATGACAAGTTTTTCGCATCCATAAGATTAATACTCGTATGTGAATATTATGTTCGTGAGTTCACCTACCCAACTAGCATCTACGTAAACTTTTACCTCCATGCTGTCTAATTTCTTAAACAATAACCATCTGTCAGAGATCTTCATAAGAAACCTCAATATTCTGTAAATCATCTTCAAAAGTTCTTCACTTAAGACTATTTAATGTTGATTCACAATGCTGATAGAATAAACAATATCAGGGCTAGTGTATGACAGATCGATAAGTTTTCCCACCAATCTCTGATATCTTTCTTTTTTTCACTAGTGTCTTTTCTCTCCCTGAATGTAACTTTTTGTTGAAATACATAAAAGCCATAGTAGGTTTAAACCCCCTTCATTCATGTGTCTTTTAGTAGGTTTAGGATGTTTCTTTGGGATATCACAATTTATTTCTTAGACCTGACTACTTCCATGCCCAGAAAATAACGCATAACTACTAGATAATTGAATTCAAATTCAATGGCAAGAACCTCATTAATCTTCCCAATCACTTTTTCATTATCACCTGTGAGGATCAAATAATTTACATAAACAATGAGTATAGCTTTCTTACCTCGCTGTGTATGTTTTATGAACAATGTATAATTAACTTGGCATTGAATGTGCCCATTAGATTTCATAGTCTTGAAAAACTTGTTAAACCAAACCCATGAAGATTATTTGAGGTGATAAAGTGACTTTCTTAGTTTACAAATTAGATATTTACTTGAGTCATTTTCTAGCCCTAGTGAGATCTTTATATACACTTCTACCTCAACTTCCCCAGTCAAAAGACATTCTTGATATCAAGTTGATACAGTTTCCATTTTTTCACTGCCAAGAAAAGAGCTCTTACAGTGTTTGACTTAATCACTGGTGCAAAAATCTCTTGATAGTCTATCCCATAAGACTAGGTGAAACATTCGGCCACCAACTGAGCCTTGAACCTCTTAACGCTCTCATCTACTTTGTAATTGACATTGAATACACATTTACACCCAACGAGTATTTTATCTAGAGAAAGCTTTGCAAAATCCATGTCATTTAAATCAAGTGCTTAAATCTCCCCTTCGTCTGTCTTTTTCCATTCTAGATTTTGAAGTGTTTCATGAATAAACTTGGCTATCTGCACACTATAAAATAAATATAAAAGCTTTCTAAGGTGAGGATAAGTTCCCAAAGGCAACATACTAGATAGAATAATTTGTGCAACTTTTTCAAAATTCTTCACTAGATGTGTATTCAAGTTTAATTTGGGTAGTTCTGTGGTTGTATATTTTCTTAATCTTGCTTAGTAGATTTCTTTCTCCTAGTGTAAACACGAAATTTCTTGTGTGTTTTCTTGTTGTCAATCTCAAGTTGGATATCCTCTAGTGGTGGAATTTAGGAGAGATGGGATAGAGGGAAATAGAATAGGTTGTAATGTTTCTCGTTCAGTGTGAGTATTCAAAGTGGTGTCCCAAATCTGATATTCATTCAAACTCTCTCCTTGAGGAATAGTAGAATTATTTTTCAAAAATATAGCATCCATGAAGTTATAATATTTTTTTAGTAATGAGAGAATAACATAGGCACCCCTTTTTGTTAGAAGCATAATTAAGGAAGATACAATTGATCGATTTTGAGTTAAATTTTGTGTGGTTTGATTGGTGACTGTGAACAAAAGAGACGGTCTAATATATTTAGAGAAAAATTGTATGAGAATGCTCTACCATGAGGGTATGTTTCCATCAAAACATGGAGAGGGGCTTTGAATCCAACGACCCTGCTTGGCATTCTATTAAAAAGGTAAATGGTTGTGAGCACTACATCTCCCTAAAAAACTTTTGGGACATTGTGAGAAACCATTACAGATCTAGATATCTCACAGAGATGTCTATTTTTCCACTCAACTATCTCATTTTGTTATGGAGTCTCAACACAAGAACTCATATGGATGATACTATTCTTCACAAGGCATGGTCCATAGATCGAGTCGAAGTAGTTCTTTGTATTATCAGTTACGAGATAAACCATATGATTTCACTGATGGTTTTCAATTTTGAGTATCCTCAAATTTCACTATGGATGATAGAGAAAGGATGTGAGGGTTTATACTAAGACAGAGGATATACATGACATGTATATTTAACCAATTGACAAGTTTCGCAAAGATAAAACTTGATTTTTTTATGAATAAAGGGATGGGGGTACAACTTTATAACATAATAAAAATTGGGATGACCCAACACACAATGTCATAATAAAACTTTACTAAAAAATATGAGAAGAAGATGGTAGAAAAAACACTTATGTTAAGAGAATAGCTCTCATTGAGAAGATATAAACCTTGATGCAATTTAGCACTGTCAATCATCTTCCCCAAATCGACCACCTAAAATTCATAAGATTAGAATAAAATTTAATAACACAATTCAAGTCATGAGTAAGCCTGTTAATTGAAAGTAAGTTGCAATCTAGTTGGGCAATATTATAACACAAAAAAATGAATATTTTTATAAACATTTGAGGCTAAACCGGTTCAATCTGTTTCAACAAGGGATTGGGGGTTGAACCGACTCGCCTCCTCCCACTTTCATTGGGTGGGAATCCATCCCTCTTCCTAATTTTGTTTCCCGCCTATCCTGCTCCTACTTATATGTTATTTGTAGAGATAGTGTTCAACTTATATTATTTTCTTATTTCAGTTTATGAGGACAGTTGTCAGCGTCCAAGTTTCCCCTCGACGATTGAAAGAGTGGTGTTTCGGTTGTATCCCTCTCCTCGGTGGTGATTATCTCCCTAGACAACCACCTCTCCCTTCCCTCTCGGCCGCCAACCCCCGCTCTCAGTAGCTTAACACAACCAACAACCTCCCAAACTTGGTGCGGTCACCTTCTTACGAACCCAAAGTGTCGCTCATCCCTGCTGGATATCCTAAGTCGTCTGTAGCCTATTCTCAGCCCCCTACCTCTCCCCTATTCCCGAAACTACCTTCCAAATTACCTCCATACAACCATCCCCCGCGACAACTTCCTTCACGCCGCAACCTTAGCCCAGTCCTCCTTCCAACCTCAGCTCCTCCAGTGACATTTGCCTGCCTCTCTTCCTCCCATAACCTATCTCCCCCTCTCCCATGAACCCAGATCGGGGCCACTGTTCTCAGTCGTGACACTCAAACCTGTTGCTACCTATGTCCCTGTCATCCCTTCCTTTCCTTGCTACTACACTCCACCCTGGTCACCTCCCCACATCAGCCACACACCTGCACCCACAAGTCCCCAACCAACCTTCCTACATGTTGCCCAGTAGCCTACCACCACCCTCGTCATCTCCATATAGTGTCTTTTATTAATTGTAATTGTATAGTTCGGATGCAGAGCGTCTTTGGTTGTAATCCTATTAAATTTCAACAATAATATTTTCATTTTATTTGTGATTTGAGTTTCCTCCGGTATCATCTGGTCTTAGAGCTAATTCAATCCTAGTCTCATCCTACTCAAGCCACCTCCAAAATTTTTCTTTCTTATTCCTAAGCCTTAGCCAAAATTTTGACCTAACCCTAATGTTCCCCTGTTGATTTTCAAAATCAGCAACCATAAATTACTTTTCCTATAACTTCAACGAGTCTCCTACACCATTTGCCACCTCCCAAACCAAAATCCTAATCATGCCACCAAGTAGATACATGCCCAAGCCTTCGCAGGAAGAGATAAGATGAGAGATCCAACAGCTTCAACGAATGCATATAGACATTGAGGATGAATCCAATGAGAGATTACCCTCGACTATGATTTAGATAGTCGAAGGGAAGAACGAGAGAATCTGGGGATGAAACGAGAGACACAGTATCAGTTCCTACCAGCTTACTACAGATAGAAACTTCAGACTTTAGCTTCAGAAGTTCAGAAATCACAGCATCAAGCAACTACCACATTTTACAGGCAGTGGTCAACCTTAAGATCTTATAGCCAAAATGCACCAAGGGGACACCCAAGATGACCCCGTCAGGGGACACACTGACTCAGAGTAGAGAACATGTGAAACCCGGTCGCATCCCTAGAACAATCACAACCAACAAGTTCTGCAAGTGGCACGGATTTGTTTGAGGTAATGGGCAGTCCAACAGTGTATGAGATTATGGAGTCTTGAACTAGCATTTTGCAGACTTTGAGAGGAACATCAGCAGGGTCGACCTTGAATGTCTACAAGGGTTGTAAGTTTGAGGAGCCGACATCGCCACAGATAAAGGAAATGCAGATATTTTAGATTTATAGACTCCCTCCTGCGTTGCCCCTACGGAGGGAGAACCAACATGTTCGAAGAAGAGTCCCATGTGCCATGCCTAGAATATTACGGGGAAAATTTTAGATGTTAGGTTCAGCTCAGCATGGTATCTATCAGCAAATTTCCAGACAGGAAGGATGAACCTCAGCTTTGAAATATGTCTTAGGAGCTTAAGGAGGAAGAAAATTTTTCGAAAGGATTCAGGTACTATCACAGAAGATGTCTCTCCTGAGTCGTTGCTAGTGAGAGTAGCACAACCTGCCACAGATTTCATCCCACAATAAATTTCTTTCACACACTTGTTCATCAGATACAACCCACTGAGCACGAGAAGTGGAAGGAGAATAATTCAAATTTGAAGGCTCGAGAGTTACATTGCGGGAACTCACCTTTATATGCAACTCCCGCTCATGACGTGCCAAAAGAAGACACATAATTATTCTACCGTAATGCATTGCAGAATGACAGCGTTGACATGATTAACCTGCTAGGAGAAGCCAGAAGCTTCGATGAATAAGGTCGAAGCTCCCCCAAGCCCGGGAGACTGATGCGTATGCTAGGAGACTAGACTGTTTAAATCCAAATCAACAAGGGGTAGGAGGTTGAACCGGCTCGCCTCTTCCCTCTTTTCATTAGGCGAGAGTTATTCCCCATTTCCTATTTTCATTTCCCTACGATCATGCTTCAATTTATATGTTGTTTGGAATGTTAGGGTTCAACATATGTTATTTTTTATTTTAGTTTATGAGGAAACCGTCAGCATTTTGTTTTCCCCTCGAGGGTTGTATTTGATGGAAATGGTGGTGCTCTGTTGTATATCTCTTCCATGTGGTTATTATCTCCCACAATAACCGCGTCCCCCTTCCCTCTTCCCTCCTGGCCACCAACCACTTCTCCCAATAGCTCCATGCAGCTAGCAACCTCCCAGAGTTGGCACAGTCACCTTCCTACAATCTCAGAGTGTTGCACCTCCTCCTTGTTGGATAACCCCAACCCGCCTATAGCTTCTTCTCTGCCCGCCACCTCTCCACTATTCCCGTAACACTCTCCCAGATGCCCTCCTCCCGTATTGTTGGTTGTGACAACAACATTTGTGCAAATCTCCGTATCACTTTTTGTTTTTTGCAATGCCTCAAATTTCTCCTTGGTGAATGGGCTTAATTGCGAATTATCATTGGTAGTTACAACAGCATTTAGGCAGTTCTCCCTATCACATTTTTCATTCGATGGCTTCCAATCTAATGATTTAGCATGAAATTTCCAACATTTTTCTTTCACAAGATATACAATTTCTTATAATGGTCACAACATATAGTTTCTTTCTTGGGATTGTTATTCTAAGAGAACTTTTGGGTGTATAAGAACGATTCTTTAATAGAAAATGTGGCGTGATTGCCCGTCATCATCAACTACTTTTTACTCTCCCTTCGAACATCTGCAAAGAACACTCGGATGATAAGGATGGGTTTGATTCCCACAATTCTATCCCTAACTTCATCAAGATCTTTATTGAGGCCAAGGAGAAATTTATGGTCCTTTTTCGTGCAGTAATCTTTTTGTACAAGGCAGAATTATAATGGCATTTCTAAGATTGAACCTTACACACGTGCAATTGCAGCCAACAAGCTGTGACTGTATTGAAATATTTAGTAACACTCAATTCTCTTTGTCATAGATAATGTACTTTGGTTTCAATCTCAATTAACACTGAGGAATTTTCAGCGCTCCTCCTATATATCTTCGGTTGTCCTATAGAAAAGGAAGTTTTTTCCGAGCTTTGTTATCATGGCATTTGTTAACCATGACATGACCATATGATCGTCAATCTTCCAAGCTCGGTGTTTGAAATTTGTTACTTTTCGTTCCAAAATTTCGCCTGTGAGATGTTCATTTTTCCCTCTGCCACTAATGTACATGAAGACAGACTGAGAGTCTCAGTCAGGGACCATTAAAGAAAATTGTGGTCATGTAGCTTATGTTTCGAGACTAGATAAAAGAAATTATCAGGCATGATATAAGTAAAAGGAGAAAACTCGGATATTGAGGTGACTTCTGGAGAAGATTTTGAGGTCATGTTGTATTTATCCATGATTAGATTGTGTAGTATGGAACTTTTAAACCTGTTGTTAGGATGAAAACAAGAGAAGGATCTATGGTTCAACTGTTAACTGGATGAACAAGCCAAAACTAGATAGAGGTGTGTAACTCTCAGCTTCCAAGCAATCGACACTCGATGAGAGCAGGTCGGGTCGTTTGCAAGTCTACAAATCGTGAAATGGAGGCTAGAGCAAACCGAATATTTTGACAACCAGAGCAGTAGCAATGTTGAGAGAGGACTAGATGAAGAGTCGTTCTACTAAAATCTAACCCAAAGATTCAAATAGAATTGTGACGCACTGTTGACTTCATTTTCGGATGAGGTCTTCACTTCTCTCCTTAGAGGCTAGGGTCTAGCTTTAGGCTTCTCTTGTTTGACCCTCCTTAAATACCACCATGATGAACCTCAGC